>NC_057799.1:550791549-550852570 GCF_018294505.1 Triticum aestivum | reverse complement strand
CGGATCTCGCCGGATCCGCCGCCGTGGTTTTTTTGGTTAGGTAAAAACCGATCGGTTTTCTTTTAAAAACCCTAGATCTGTTTCTTTCCGTTTTTATTCGGTTTAGTTATTTAGCGGACGTTCGTCCGTTCGTTCGTGTTAACGAACGTTGTTCGCCGGTTAGGTTCAGACAGCGAACGTTCGTTCGTTAGTCTTTTCTTTTTATTTTATTTTCTGCCAGGGACCTATCTGCGATTACTTTTATCGCAGATTAGCCCCTGATCTTCAAACCCTCGTAACTTTTCAACCGTTTGTCCAAATCCAGTGAAACCAACGCCAAAATCTTTGTCTCGAGCCCCTCTTTATGTTTAATAAACTTGAACATGGTTTTGATAATTTAAAATTTGGTTTCAAGCAGATTTGAATTCGAAGTTCTTTTGACCGTAGTTTCAGTTCCGTAGCTCCGATTCGATTGATTCTTTTTGCAGATCGAATCTCTTCAGTTGGATTTTCAGACTCGATCTTCTTATTTTAGTTTTACCCGTGCATCCTTGCTTGAGTGCTTATGTATGTTATTGTTTGTTTGCGATAGAATTCCCGGAGTGCGAGGCATGCTACTACGAGTCTCTAGGTTTTGCGGATCGTCGGCAAGACAAGTAACACATTGATCATATTGTTTTCATACCCAGTTTTTATGCATTAGTTACAATCCTCAAACATTGCATGATTAGGATGTGATTAACTTGTGGATATTGGGAAGTAGATGATGAGGTAGAACCTATTGTTCTTTTATTATCAAACCCTTGGGAGTTACTTCTACACTATGCTTATATTGCCATGCTATGCTCGTAGACGTGGATTGGGTTTGAGTGTATCCATGACAGATGTGAGATTGTTAATTAATGGTTAACATAAGGTGGCTACTTAAATACACATCTGGGTGGATTGGTTCCGGGCACCTGGAGAATCCAGTGTTGTCCTAGGATATCCCGGAGGACCCGTGTGATCATCCTACGGCTCGCCACCCAGGCTCAAAGGGATCATAAGATTATTCATGCTAGAAACTTCCGTGTGCAGCCACAAGCTATTATGGGCTCTAGCATTGTTGAGTATGTTGCATGACCTCTTCCAGTGGTAGGATAGCAGATGTAGGGGATGTAGGTTGGTACTGTCTACCCAGTGTTAGAGTTGTTGTTTCTGAAAGACTATGTCTTGGTCATCCGTTTCTCAAACACCATGTAGTGGGAGAAATCCAACGGAGGAGATCGAGTCTTGTGGGGAAAAGTGCGCAAACCTCTGCAGAGTGTACAAACTAAACATGGTTAGTCGTGTCCCCGGTTATGGACATCTTGAGTATCTGGTACTTGAATTATTGATTTGATCTCATCACTCTGAATTAATTTGTTGGGTTGTTAATTACTTTTAATTGGGATTGAGTTGGAGGAACTTTCTCAATGTTTCAACTACCATGATAGTTAAACAAAACATATTCCTTTGTTGTAGGGGAAAATTGGCTTTTCGCAAAAACCATATAACCATAGAGCCTCCACCAGCCATATATGCATGTAGTGATAGAATTTATTATGTTCATTGCTCTACTGTGTTATATTGCCAGCATATTCCATGTGCTGACCCGTTTCCGGCTGCAACATATCATGTTGCAGACTTTTCAGACGAGGAGTAAGGTGCGCTAGGTCGTTTGTCGTGCACTCAACTATGCGTTGGAGTTGATGGACTCGCTTTATCTTCCAAGCCTTCCATTGTTATCTTATTTAGATGGCCTTAAGCCATATTTATTGTAATAAGTTCTCTCTTGAGAGATTCAATGTAATAAGTGTGTGATTGCTACTCTGTTATAAATCCATTCAAGTACTGTGTGTGTCAGCATTACAGATCCAGGGATGACACACTTATGCACAGAGATTTGACCGTTTGAGGTCGGATCGCTACACTTGAAGAGGAAAGGGTGATGCAGCAAAGTAGCATAAGTATTTCCTCAGTTTTTGAGAACCAAGGTATCAATCCAGTAGGAGACTACATGCAAGTCACCTCGTACCTACACAAACAAATAAGAACCTTGCAACCAACGCGATAAAGGGGTTGTCAATCCCTTCACGACCACTTGCAAAAGTGAGATCTGATAGAGATAATAAGATAAATATTTTTGGTATTTTTTATGATATAGATTGAAAGTAAAGATTGCAAAGTAAAATAGATTGGAAACTTATATGACGGAAAATAGACCCGGGGGCAATAGGTTTCACTAGTGGCTTTTCTCAAGATAGCATAAGTATTACGGTGGGTGAACAAATTACTGTCGAGCAATTGATAGAAAAGTGCATAATTATGAGAATATCTAGGCATGATCATGTATACAGGCATCATGTCCATGACAGGTAGACCGAAACGATTCTGCATCTACTACTATTACTCCACACATCGACCGCTATCCAGCATGCATCTAGAGTATTAAGTTCATAAGAACAGAGTAACGCATTAGGCAAGATGACATGATGTAGAGGGATAAACTCAAGCAATATGATATAAACCCCATCTTTTTATCCTCGATGGAAACAATACAATGTGTGCCTTGCTGCCCCTGCTGTCACTGGGAAAGGACACCGCAAGATTGAACCCAAAGCTAAGCACTTCTCCCATTGCAAGAAAGATCAATCTAGTAGGCGAAACCAAACTGATAATTCGAAGAGACTTGCAAAGATAACAAATCATACATAAAAGAATTCATAGGAGATTCAAATATTGTTCATAGATAATCTTGATCATAAACCCACAACTCATCGGATCTCGACAAACACACCGCAAAAAGAATTACATCGAATAGATCTCCAAGAAAATCGAGGAGAACTTTGTATTGAGATCCAAAGAGAGAGAAGAAGCCATCTAGCTAATAACTATGGACCCGAAGGTCTATGGTAAACTACTCACACATCATCGGAGAGGCTATGGTGTTGATGTAGAAGCCCTCCGTGATCGATTCCCCCTCCGGCGGAGCGCCGGAAAAGGCCCCAAGATGGGATCTCACGGGTACAGAAGGTTGCGGCGGTGGAAATAGGGTTTCGTGGTGCTCTCGGATGTTTTCGGGGTATATGAGTATATATAGGCGAAAGAAGATGGCCAGGGGAGCCACGAGGGGCCCACGAGGGTGGGGGCGCCCCTCCTGCCTCGTGGCCTCCTCGTTTCTTTCTTGACGTCCACTCCAAGTCTCCTGGATTGCGTTTGTTCCAAAAATCACTCTCCCGAAGGTTTCATTCCGTTTGGATTCCGTTTGATATTCCTTTTTTGCGAAACACTGAAATAGGCACAAAAACAGCAATTTGCACTGGGCCTTTGGTTAGTAGGTTAGTCCCAAAAATAATATAAAAGTGTATGATAAAGCCCATTATTAAACATCCAAAACAGATAATATAATAGCATGGAACAATCAAAAATTATAGATATGTTGGAGATGTGTCAGCTGTGAAGGCTACCCCGGCAAGGGCCTTGCCAGGGGAGTTCACCTCGCCCTTCTGCTCTCCATGCTTCTGGTCTTGAGCGCTGCTCTGGTAGTCGCGACTTTGCTTCCTTCCTCTGCCCCGCTAAGTGTGGTCGTAGGTGCGGCTCTGACTGCCCGTGCACAAGTAAAGGGGTACAAAGAAGGGCCCCCACTTTTGTTCACCAACAATAGCTATCCACGTCGAAACGACTTTTCAAAATAAAACGCGTCCATGAGACCATGACCAGTAGCCCTTGCCTAGGGTAGCTCTTGGCTCTGCCTGAACTCGTGCAGGCGTTCGTCCAAGCGGTCGACATGCTCGCGGTACATCTGGAGCGTGATCTCGAGCTCCAAGTTAGCTATTTCATCGGAGATCACCAGCTCGAGGATGCGACGGTCATGTTCCTCTACTGCGCCCAGGTGGACACCTGGGCCAAGGAAGCAGTTGAGCCTACAGACCAGCACGTTGGCATCCAGTGGGCCGTAGACAAGGCGAACGGCGGCACCCATGCAAACGGCGCAGCGGGCGTCCGGTGCAAGTACGGCACGGCCGGCCTCTGGTGCAAGTACGGTGCTGAGGGCCTATGCCCACTCCTGGCGAGGAATGGGGGTACTAACGGGACATGTACCCAGCTGCGACGCCGTGTTGATAGCGGGCAAGCGCCGATGGATCTGCTCTTGTTGTGCGGCGCGCCGCGCCTCTCGCTCTGCAGCGCTCCAACGGTCTCGCCGTGCGGCGAGCCGCAGCCTATCGGCGCGGACGCGCCTAGCTTGCTCTACGGTGCACCATCGATCATGTTGTGCGGCGAGCTGCAGCCTGTCGGGGCTGACATGCCTATCTTGATCCGCGGCGCTCAAGCGCCATGCACCAAAGGTCTGCTCAACCCTGGCGATGATGCGCATCACGGCGTCGTCCAACGCATTGCCGGGGAGCACCTCAGGCTCGACGGGCTGTGGCGCCTGCTTGTTTTCCTCGTCGACGAGGTTGATGGTAGAGGCGGCGCTTTGGTGGGTTGGCATGCTTGGAAAAGGTGGATGTGCTACAGGCTGCGCTTTTCGCCTCCGTGCGTCGCGCGCCCCCTATGCACAATATAGCAGGGTGGCGGGAAACAGGTGAGGAAATGGCGGGAAACGGTGGTGTGTTCATAAAATGCCATCAATTAATGGAAACTTAGCATAGAAGGAACATCGAGCTAGCACAAGAAGTAGATGATGATCAGATGAACACGGACCACACTAGGGAAGCCGTCAGTGATGAATTCATCAATCCCAAATGGTTGAATACTAGCAAGCGTTTGCCCACAACACACACGGCCTATTCTCACAAACAGGTTGGATGGATCAACTGTATGCCACGTATCGCACATTGTAAAAAAGTAATGTGGTAGACCTTCTTTAACATGTGTTAAAAAATAAAAGCTGAGGGAATGGGTCATTTCGGTCATTTGACCGAAATGAACAATCCTATCAGTTAATTTAACATCAACACAACTTCCCATCCAGTCACCCATCTGATGGCTGCTCCAGCCTGAGCACACTTAACTTGATAGTTTTCTTACATGAGCTACTGGTGGAACAGCTAGTCCTTGCTGATAGGAATGCCTCTTCGCATCCTTACGGTGTATCCGGATGACCGCCCGCCCCACAATGGCCAATAGATGTTGTGTAGAGAGAGCATATCACATACGTCTTATTAGAAGCAATAGTCTGTGTTATTATCGATCTTCGCACACATTTCTGATTACAGACCTGTTTGCCGCATATCACACACATCTTGTTATATTGAATCATTTCTGTTCTCTTGCCTAATCACAAATAGTTCATCCGCGTGAACCGTATGTTGTACATCGCACACACCTTGATAGGGTTGACCGTTTCTTTTGTGTTGCCTAATCACAAACAGTTCATCCGAGTGAACCGTATGTTGTACATCGCACACACCTTCATCTGGCTGCCCGTTTCGTTTGTTCCTCCTCATCGCAAATAGTTAATTGAGCTGAACCGTAAGCCCTGCATCGCACGTGCAACTAAAATCTGAACCGTGTTTGATGCATCCTCCATCGCAAACGTTTTGCACCTTTTTGACGATTATTTTACACCACCGTTTGCGATTATGGCATCGCACAAAGTTTTTTCGAAGGGTCTCTGATCGTAGTGTCGCGTTAGCAGCAACCTGCAGTAGTGTGCTATCGTACATCCACGTTGATGGAGACTTCAACCCACGAAAGGTAACACCTGCGCGAGTCCACGGAGGGCTCCACCCATGAAGGGTCCATGAAGAAGCAACCTTGTCTATCAAACCATGAGCATCGCCCATGAAATACTTGCCTCACTAGGGTAGATCTTCACGAAGTAGGCGATCTCCTTGCCCGTACAAACTCCTTGGTTCAACTCCACAATCTTGACGGAGGCTCCCAAGTGACACCTAACCAATCTAGGAGACACCACTCTCCAAAAGGTAATAGATGGTGTGTTGATGATGAACTCCTTGCTCTTGTGCTTCAAATGATAGTCTCCCCAACACTCAACTCTCTCTCATGGATTTGGATTTGGTGGAAAGATGATTTGAGTGGAAAGCAACTTGGGGAAGGCTAGCGATCAGGATTCTTGTGGTTCGATTGGAATATCTTGGTCTCAACACATGAGTAGGTGGTTCTCTCTCAGAAAATGTATGCTGGAAGTGTAGGCACGTTTTGATGGCTCTCTCCATGAGTGAAGAGTGGGTGGAGGGGTATATATAGCCTCCATACAAAATCTAACCGTTACACATAATTTACCAAACTCGGTGGGACCGAATCGAGAAACTCGGTCAGACCAATTTAGTTCAAAATGTGAACGTTAGGCTTTTCAGTGGGACTGATTTCATTAGGGTTAGGGCATAACGTAATCTCGGTGAAACCGATCACATAAACTCGGTAGGACCGATTTCAGTAATAGGCAAACAGAGAGTTGGTCAGGCAAACTCGGTCGGACCGAATCGCTCATTTCGGTAAGACCGAAACTTTATGAAAGGGAAACAGAGAGTTTGCATTGCGAAATCGGTGGGACCGATTGCTCATTTGGGTTGGACCGAAACGTTACGAAGGGAAACAGAGAGTTTGCAATCCCATCTCGGTGAGACCGAGATCCCTATCGGTGAGACCAAAGTGACTAGGGTTTCTGGCTATGGCTATGTCAAATGAACTTAGTGGCGCCGGATAGATCAAATCGGTAGGGCCAAGTTTGACTTTTGATTTGGGACAAATGTGGAAATGAGAAAGTGGTTGACGTTGGAGCATATCACTAAGCATTTTGAGCAAACAAGCCATTAAGCAACACCTCATCCCCTTTTAATAGTATTGGCTTTTCCTATGGACTCAATGTGATCTTGGATCACTAAAATGAAAATGTAGAGTCTTGAGCTTGAGCCAATATGTGTCCTTAGCATTTTGAGGGGTCCACATTCCTAGTCCATGCCATGCCAATCATTGAACTTTCTGAAATGATCATCTTGAAAGAACTTTAGTTCAATGAGCTATATGTTGTTAGGAATTACCAAAACCACCCAGGGATAGTTGCACTTTCACTAGGGTTTCGCCCGGTGTGGGGAGGGGGCTCTTATCCATCCAGGGGCCCCTGTAGCAGCGAACGGCGAGCTGGCGCGACGAGAATGGCGTCGGGTGTGGCCGGGTCTGACCGGTGGAGGAGAGAGAGGAAGGAGAAGACAAGGGGGAGTAGCTGGGCCAGCTCGGCCGCCACTGTGCACTTTGTCCACTACACGGTGGGCCTATTTTGTTTCCTTTTTATTTTTAGCTTTCCTTTGTTTTCCCTTTTATTTATTTTTTGTTTTCTTTCATTTTTTATATTATTCAGTTTTACAAAAATATAGAACCAGCACCTAAATCAGTGTTATAAACTAGGCCACTGCCACAAAAGTTTAACACTCAAATAAATTAGTTTTCAAATTTCTTATTATTTAAAAAGCATTTAAATTAATGATTTGACCCATGTTTTAATTATTTTAGAGCACTTAAACACTTTATAAAAATGTGGTTTCTCCACCATAATTATCTATGGAATATTTGTCACATTATGAACATTTTTGTTTGCATGTTGGTGAATTTCTTAATTTCACTTATAATTTGAATTTAAATTTGACTTTGATTTTTCATCAAATGATAATTTGAGGAAATAGAACCAGTAAGCTTGGTGAAGACAATGATTTGGTAGACCAGTTCCAACTGCTGTCTCAGTTGTACATCTGGTTGGAGCGGCTAGGTATTTAAACCTGAGGACACACAGTCCCGGACACACAGTCCTGGCCGTATTCTACTTGAGCTAAGGTCACACAGACCTCGCCCAATCACTCGTGGTAAGTCTTCAGGTGACTTCCAAACCTTCACAAACTCGGTCACTCAGTGATCCACAATTTCCTCTTGGATGCTCTAGACCATGATGCCTAACCGTCTGGAAGAAGCACAGTCTTCAAAGGTAACAAGCGTCGGATTACACCAAGTCTTCAGGATTACACCAATTTCTTCACTTTCAAAGTCTTCAGAAAGTCTTCAGAAATCCAAAGTCTTCAGTCGAAGAACTTCATTTTTAGGGGTCGACTTTCTCTGTAAATATCAAAATCCTCATAGACTTATAGACCTGTGTACACTCATAAACACATTAGTCCCTTAACCTATAAGTCTTCAATACACCAAAATCACTAAGGGGCACTAGATGCACTTACAATCTCCCCCTTTTTGGTGATTGATGACAATATAGGTTAATTTTTCAACGGGGATAAACATATGAAGTGTAGATACGGATATTGAGGAATTTGATTGCAAGATATAGAAGAACTCCCCCTGAAGATGTGCATATATAGTGAGGATTTTGCTTTTGAAGCAATGCACACTTGAAGAGTAGAATCATGGAGATCTCCCCCTATATCTTGTAATTCATACACGCATTTAACATAGGATATGAAGAATTTGAAATGCATGATGAAATATGGTGACTGATGTAATTCAGCATGCGTGCATTAACATTAATGAGGAATAAGCATGCAGAAAAACATAGCAAAGGTATCAGGCCGCCATAGAGTTTAAGTTTACAACTCGATCCAACAAAGTTTCAGAAGAACGAGAGTTGTAACTTAGCAAAAAAAAGCCCATATAAGATAGACCCGCTTGAAGACTACCTCAAATTTATCCCCCTTTGTCATCGAATGACCAAAAGGATCGAAAATGAGGACTAACGCCCCTGAAGAATATCATGTTGATGGAGGAGCGCCAGTGTTGTTGGGGTTGTTTGTCGTAGTAGGGCCTGCCGCAGTGTCGTCCAAGTCTTCATGCTCATCGGTTTCGCGCGATGAAGAATATGAGCTGTCCACCAAGGAAGGAACCTTGACCTTCTTGTATTTCTTCGGTGGAGGTGCAGACCAGTCAAAGTCCTCCTTGAGACCCATTTGCTTCAGATCTTCTTCACCATACAGATGAGGTATGATAGCCCAGGTGCGACCGAAGACTTCATGGAGGTAGTAATGGTTTTTCTTCACTGCATTATGTGTAGCAGTCATGTTGTGAAGAATAGGACCAAACTGACGCTTAACCCATTTATGGTTTTGATCCACCTTCTGGTGAAGACTAAGAAGCAGCTCGCGGTCAGTCATCACTCGAGGAGCTGTGGCTTGAGGATTTGGCTTGGATGCATTTGCAGCAGAGTCATGAGTGGCAGAGTCATCATTGGTGGAATAAGATGCAGCTTTTTGAATCTAACCATCCAATGGACGAATGCCTTCATCAATAATTGCAGGTGCCTTGCCCTTTTCATCAGCTGAGGAATACGTCCGCTTGAGGACTTCGATTGGGGGCAAGTAGCTGAGGTGATTCTGAAAATCAGTCTTGTAGTTGAGTGAAGACCTTGTTCTGAGGAATCTCATAATCCAAGGAGCATAAGGCTTCAACTCAAATGGAGAGAGTGCAACATTGGCCGGAGTCCTCATGAAGAAATCATGATAATTAACAGGAATGCCATGCATGATGTTGAATAGCAGATTCTTCATGATGCCAACAATTTCCTCATCAGATGAGTCGTGGCCTTTGATTGGACTCATAGTCTTCGTCAGAATGCGATAGACTGTTCTTGGCACATATAGCAATTCCTTCACGAGGAATTTGGTCCTTGGGGCTTGACCGGGCTTCAGAGGCTTCATAAGCACTTGCATGTACTGAGCAGTGAGCTCAGGCTCTTGGTACAAGCAATGAGCACCTTCAAGGGGAGGACTGATTGGCATGGCATGAAGTAATTCAGAGGCCGGTGCTTTGAAATGGGTGTTTTCGGTCATCCAGTCCAGAACCCAGGTATTCACATCGTCAGCATCTCCTATGATGTGCAGCGTTGCGTAGAACTGAAGAATAAGCTCTTCATTCCAATCAACAATGTCAGAGCAAAAGTTGAGGAGGCCTGCGTCATGAAGCACGCTGAGGACATGTGAGAAGCATGGTAGTGATTCCATGTCCACGTCAGGAATATGCTCGTGGTCGAAGACTTTGTCATTGTTGAAGAGCAGTGAAGAATAGAAATTGGCCTGGCTGGCAGTCCAGAAGCGCTTCCTTCTAAGACGAGCAGGGTCATAAGGATTATAATCACTGAAGAACACATGCTCGTCGAAGAAGTCATCAGCATTGAACTTCTGCTTCTTCGAGACGGGATCCTTTGGCTTGGGCTGAGGAGTATCAGTCAATTGCATCACCACCTCAGGAATCGCAATCTCAGGATCCGCAGGCTGAGGAATTTCAGGTTCTTCTTCAGTGACAGCCTGGGTCTTCAATTCTTCATTTTCATTTTCTTCGGCACTAGTGGCTGGAATGTCTTCATGGACAGATGGGGTTGCACGTGGTTCTTCAGATCCCATTTGTACTTCAGTAGTGGCAGGGGACTGAGGAATTTGTTGCAGAGGTGTGAACAGAGGAGAATTGGGGTGCTGACTTTCCCAAAAGTCATCATTCATCACTGGAGTAGTGCTTCCAATGTCCACATCTTCCTCTTCTTCACTCATTTCTTCAACGCCGGCCTCTTCAGTAGTGAACTGAGGCATGGGCGATGAGACTAGTGGGGTTGAAGGGATTGCATCCACTTCAATTTCTTCATCCAACTGCTCCGATGAAGCAGCAGAAGGAATGTCATCATCTGATCCACTTGGGATCTCATATTCTTCATCAAAAGAAACAAGGTCCTTTGATGGCATGGTTGTGATAGGAACAACATCAATTGGGTTGTCGAATGAGCTAGTCAATGGCTTCATCTTCTTCGGAGCTGAAGAATCTGATGAAGTTGATGACTTCCTTTTCTTCACCGCTGCACGCTCTGCAGCCTTGGTCTTCTTCACATCTGATGCAGATGGAAGGATTGGAGTTGGGGTAGGTGCAGGAGGAGCAGAGGAATTTGGTTGAATTTCTTCAGGCGCAACTGATGCAGTTGCCCTGACTTCTTCATTTTCTTCAGGCACAGCCATTGAAGCTTCAGCTGTCCTGACATTTTCTTCAGGCGCAACACTAGTGGTTGCCCTGGCAATTTCTTCAGCGGCTGGAATGTAGTCATCAGCCCTGGTACTCTAAGTTTCTTCAGCAGCCTGAATGTCATCAGCGGTGCTGGCATTTTCTTCAGTTGGTTGAGCAGATGCCTCAGCCTGAGGATTTTTTTGTTGCGTTGGGGCTGCAACATTGGAAGTGAAATTTTCAATCAAATTCACAAACCTGACTTTGGCTCCAAGCCAGTCAGCACGGTACACGTCAAATTCATCACTGAGTTTCTTGATCTCGGATTGAATATTGACAAGTTCTTCAGTTGTCATAGAGACAACGTGTTTCTTCAGGAAACGCTCCTTCTTGTACTGCGCTTTCTTGATCTGCCTGGCCTTTTCAAATTTCCATTTTTCTTCTTGAATGAAGGCAGTCAGCACATGACTTTGGCCAGGAGTCAGCTTGAAATCAGGCATAGGAGTGTTTGGGTCCTTGTGCCAGAGATCAATGTAATCAAGGGTCAATTTTGGATCCAAAAGCAGAGGCACATTTGTGCCCTTGGCTCTAGCGGCCCTGGGCTGCCTGTCTCTGATGATTTCGGCAAGTTCCTCATCATCAGCTTCGTCTTCATCAGACGGTACTTGAAAGGCGACCTGCTTCTTGTGAGGACTTGGTCGAGAGCCTCGTCCAGCAATGGCCTTTTTCTTCAGCAGAGAGGGGCCAGTTGATGAATTTGGTGCAGCTAAGGAACTGGCATATGCTCCTGAGGCAATAGAGATACCTATTGTCCTTTGGCACGTGGCGAGATGCACAGGTGCTGAGGATTTGGTCGGAGCAGCTGAGGATTTTGGCGGAGGAGCTGAGGACTTTGGCGAAGCTGGAACAGCTTGAGGAGTTGGCCGGCTTTAAAGAATCTGGCCGTGAGGGCATTGCCGAGGAACTTGGCCGTGAGGGCATTGAGGGTGAAGCACTGGGCTTATGAGCAGGCTTCTTAGCCATGGCCTTCTTTGGCTTGCTTGCAGAGGCCTCAGCAGTTGTAGCAGCAGCAGCAGAGTCTTCATTAAATTTCCTCACTGCTTCGTTTGCCTGTTTGGCCAGTTTGGCTTGGCGCTTGGCCCATTCTTCAGGATAGTCCTCACCGCGCTTGAGGCTAGTGGGATCTGCTTCTTGGCCAGGTGCCAATGGAGGTCTTGAGCATGGAGGGGTAACGGCGAATTTCTTCATGTACTTGGGAGTGACATATCTATACTCCCTCCATTCCCGTGCCCATCTCCTCTCAATCTTTTGAATGTGCACCTTGCGCTGATTTTTATCTTCCTCAGGGGGGTGTAGTACCCAGCATAGATATCATCAGGGATCTCAAATGTTGTGTTGACCTCAGGCCTCTTTCCTCCTTTCTGTGGCTTCTTGCCGTCAGCCATTTTCTTCAGCTGAGGAATATGAACAACTGAATTTTCTGAAGAGGTATGCAACTTTTCTTCGAGGAACGCTGCAAATGAGTTAAAGTGATGAGAACCTAGTGATTCAGCAACGGACATGAGTACCTGTGAACAGAGTATAGTTGCGAGGAATTTGGAGAGGTCATATGCGTTCTCAGAAGGTTTTGAAAAAAGAACAAGTTTGAGGAATTTGACCAGATGAGTCTTGAAGAATTTCACTAAGTGTTCATGGTCTTAGGTTCCAGAGTTGTATAGATTGAAACTCCACACAACTGAGGAATCTTGAAGAAAAATGTAGCTTAGGGAAACGAATCAAGAACAGATGACATGTGAGGTGTTTAGTGTGTGAAGATTTGAAGAATAAACACCTTTTGAAGATTTTGAAGAAAACAATTGAATCAAAGAGGGCAGTAAAAGTAACTTTTAATTACCCTAGACAAAGAACACGACAAACTGGGAAGTGTAGATGTGAAGTTCGTTAGTTCAGATCTTCCACGCCCTAACTTGGCAGAGGAAGACAGCTACGGCGGCGGCGGAGCGAAGAAATCCGCGGCCGGCACGAGTACATCGGCGACGAGGTCGAGGCAGTGAAGCTCTTCCTCACCGGCGACGATGGAAGTAGCGGCGGCGCTAGCGTTTGAGAAGCTCGAGCGGGAGTGAGATCGAGCGGAGTAAAAGTGAAGTGAGGAAGGGGAGGGGTATATATAGCCACGGTGAAAAATTGTTCGCCCGAAGAAATTGGACGAACGTGCCCCTGACCCTTCTCATTCGCTTGACATGTGTCACCCACGTACAGAGAGGTGGCGATCGTGGGTGAATAGATAAGTATATCGTGGAATGCGGAACGGTTTGAGCGGGAAAGCCGAATATTTAGATAAGAGAGGTTTAAAGTTCTGTTCGCAAATTCTTCAGCTGACAAGGACACAGTGAAGATTTTGAACGAGTTTCAAGTAGAACGCACATAAAGAATTTGTGAATAGATTGGGTTGAGTATAGCATAGAGGGGGAAGGGTCCGATCACATTCACTTAGCAGAAAAAGCAACATGAAGAATTAGCAATAAGTGAATGTTGTAGAGGACATAAACTCATATATATATATAGTCAATGAAGAAAAACGACGGAAACAGTGAGGACAAAGCAAAGTTGAAGAAAATGAACAACTGAGGAATTTCAAAAACTGAGGGAAAACTCAAATTGAAGATTTTCAACTTTTGGTGGTGGCGTGACCCACCGTATAAGAATGATGATTTCAGACACCGTGTACAATTGTCGTAGGGCTCTGAGAATCAAATTCTTCGTTAATTTCTTCACACTTAGAGTGTTAGTCTTCATTGATTGAAGAAAAACATTTCTTCATGTGTTGCACATCTAAGTCATCAATTTTGCATAAGTGTTAGGATGAGTGTCCTTTTCAAAGAACATTCGAAGATTCTAAGATATTTAGCTCACGCCGAAACTTGCTAAATCTCTTCTCATCCAAGGGCTTTGTGAAGATATCGGCTAGATGTTCTTTAGTCTTCACATGCTCAATATAAATATCGCCCTTCAACACATGATCACGAAGAAAATGATGATGAATCTGAATGTGCTTTGTCTTTGAGTGCTGAACTGGGTTGTGAGCAATCTTGATGGCACTCTCATTGTCACAGTAGATAGGCACATTCTTCACGTTGACGCTGTAGTCCTTGAGAGTTTGCTTCATCCACAGCAATTAAGCACAGCAAGAACCAGCAGCAATGTACTCAGCTTCAGCAGTAGACAGTGATACACAGTTTTGTTTCTTCGAGGACCAACAGACCAAAGATCGTCCAAGGAAATGGCATGTGCCAGATGTTGACTTGCGGTCCACACAATCACCATCATAGTCAGAGTCTGAATATCCAATGAGATCAAAAGCCGAGCCCTTGGGGTACCATAATCCAAGTGTTGGTGTGTGACCTAGATATCGAAGAATATGCTTCACAACCTTATGGTGTGATTCCTTCGGTGTAGCTTGACATCGGGCACACACGCAAACACTAAGCATAATGTCTGGCCTAGATGCACATAAGTACAGTAAAGAACCAATCATGGAGCGGTATACCTTTTGATCGAAGTCAATACCATTTTCATCAGTGCATAGATGGCCATTTGTGGGCATAGGAATTTTGACCCCTTTGCAATCTTGCATGCCGAATTTCCTCAGTACATCCGTGAGGTATTTCTCCTGAGATATGAATATGCCATTGCGCTATTGACGAATTTGAAGACCTAAGAAGAATTTCAATTCTCCCATCATAGACATTTGATATTCTTCACTCATCATATAGGAAAATTCATCACTGTAATGTTGGTCAGTACAGCCAAAGATAATATCATCAACATATATTTGGCACACAAACAATTCACCATCATAAGATTTAGTGAAAAGAGTTGGGTCAAGTGAACCGGGTTTGAAGCCTTTCTTCATGAGGAATTCCTTCAAAGTATCATACCATGCCCGAGGGGCCTGCTTGAGGCCATAGAGGGCCTTATTGAGTCTAAAGACTTTGTCAGGATGCTTTGGATCTTCAAAAACTGGGGGTTGAGCAACATATACTTCTTCCTCAAGCTTACCATTGAGGAATGCACTTTTCACATCCATTTGATATAAAGTGATATCATGATGGTTAGCATAAGCAAGTAATATGCGAATAGCCTCAAGTCTAGCAACAGGTGCAAAAGTTTCATCGAAATCAATTCCTTCAACCTGTGTGTAGCCTTGAGCTACAAGCCGTGCCTTATTCCTCACCACAAGGCCATTTTCATCTTGCTTGTTGCGGTAGATCCACTTTGTGCCAATGATATTGTGCTTGCGAGGACCTGGACGTTTGACCAGTTCCCAGATGTTGTTGAGCTTGAACTGATGTAATTCTTCTTGCATAGCTTGAATCCACTCAGGCTCCAGAAATGCTTCATCTACCTTAGTGGGCTCTGTGATAGAGACAAAAGCAAAGTGCCCACAAAAGTTAGACAAATGTGAAGCTTTTGAGCGTGTGAGAGGACCTAGAATGTTGATTTCGCTGATGATTTTCTCGATCTGCACTTCGTTTGCAATGCGAGGATGAGCTGGTTGTCATCGAGGAATTTGATCAGCATTTTCTTCAGCACCATTTTCTTCAGGTGCATCAGCTCGATATTCTTCACGTTCTGGAATGATTTCTTCAACAGATTCTTCGGTAGGAATGACATCCTCAGTAGCCTTGAACTTGATAGATTCCTCAGGTGCTGGTTCATCTATCACAGAAGGTAGGTGCTCTCTTTGCGAGCCATTAGTTTCATCGAACCGCACATCTACAGTTTCAACGACTTTGTGGTGAACGTTGTTGAAGACTCTGTAGGTGTGCGAGTCCTTTCCGTAACCAAGCATAAAACCCTCATGTGCTTTTGGTGCAAATTTAGAGTTGTGATGAGGATTTCTAATCCAACATTTAGCACCGAAGACTTTGAAATAACTCACATTGGGTTTCTTGTCAGTGAGGAGTTCATAAGCAGTCTTCTTGAAGAATTTGTGAAGATATACCCTATTGATGATGTGGCACGCATTGTCAATTGCCTCAATCCAGAAACGACGAGGCGTCTTGTATTCATCAAGCATAGTGCAAGCCATCTCAACAAGAGTCTTGTTCTTGTGCTCCACGAGGCCATTCTGGTGGGGAGTATAAGGAGCAGATAACTCATGAGTAATACCAAGTTCATCAAGATAGTCATCAAGACCAGAGTGCTTGAACTCGGTTCCATTGTCACTTCTGATGTGCTTGATCTTCACACCAAAGTTGGTTGAAGCCCTCGAGGAAAATTGTTTGAAGACTTCCTGCACTTCATGTTTGTAAGTGACAATATGCACCCATGTGTAACGAGAGTAATCATCAACAATGACAAATCCATATAGAGATGCTTCATTTGTAAATGCAGAATAGTGATTAGGACCAAAGAGATCCATGTGAAGCAATTCAAATGGTCGAGTAGTAGTCATGATAGTCTTCGCTGGATGCTTGGCCTTGGTCATCTTTCTAGCTTCGTAGGCTCCACACAAGTGATCCTTGAGGAATTTCACATTCTCAATGCTAATGACATGCTTCTTCTTCGCGAGCATGTGCAAATTCCTCATGCCTGCATGACCAAGTCGTCGATGCCATAGCCAGCCTTCTGAAGCTTTTGCAAGTAGACATACACCCGGTTGAGGTCCTGTAGAGAAATCAACAATATACAAGTCTCCTCTCCTAAAGCCTTCAAAGACTTTGGAATTGTCAGCTTCCATGATCACAACACAACGATACTTGCCAAAGACAACAACCATATCAAGATCACAAAGCATTGAGACAGACATGGGGTTGTATCCTAAGGACTCGACAAGCATGACTTTGTCCATGTGTCGATCCTTTGAGATTGCAACCTTACCTAGACCCAATACCTGACTTTTGCCTTTGTCAGCGAAGATGATATGCTTCAGATGCGATGGAGATAAGGGAGCATCCATCAATAGATTCTTGTCACCAGTCATGCGATTTGTACATCCACTATCGAGGACCCACTCATTGGCTTTGGGTTGATCGTCCTGTAGATGAATTAGTGCAGCTTACGAACTCATATACTTCATAAGTGAAGAATATGACATCAAGTTCATCAGATCAATTTCATTAAGCAATAGAACAGATAAAGCAATATGAGGACGTGAGAAATGGAAGTTCATTTCTTCATGATTAGCCTGCGTCCTTTCAGGCATTTTCAGGTCTCCAGCAAATTCTTCAGACGTTTAAGCACGTCTGGAGACCTGACCCTGCATAAGAGATTAGTTCTTTTTCTTCACCACCCACATCTGAAGGGGTGGCAAAGAGTTCATCACTCTGCGAGCTCCATATGAGAAAGGTGGCATAGAAGCCAATCCATTTCGTTTCACATAAGAGGAGTTAGGATAAGCATATGAATAAGCAGAGAAATTCTTCGAGGACTTATGAATATAATGGTTAGAAGAGTAATGTTCATATTCATAGCCCTTAGCTCTTCCCTGCGAAACAGAGGGGTTAGCACGATGATGATCATATGAGGACTTTGATCCATTTGAGGAATTTGATCCACGTGAGGAATTTGATCCGTATGAGGACTTGGATCCAAATGAAGAATTTGGTCCATATGAAGAATTTCATTTGGAGTTCCTATTCTTCACTGGTGGTGTCATGATGACATTCACCTGAAGATTTTCAAGGCACCTTTTGGGAACCCAGATTTTCTTCATAGGGGGACCGTTCCTGCAATTAGTGCCAACATATCTAGCAAATACTTCACCATTCTGATTTTTGAACAGTTCATAGTTGAGGTCAAATGACTCATCAGAAGAATGGGGAGATTCATATGTAAAGCCAGATAGATTAGATGGATCAACTGGAGGTCCCTTTGCAGCAACCCATGAGGTTTTGGGGTACTGCTCAGGCTTCCAATATGTTCCATCAGCATTGATTTTCCTCTCAAAGGCAATACCCTCTTTCCTAGGGTTCCTGTTGAGGATCTGCTTTTTAAGCACATCACACAGAGTCTGATGCCCTTTGAGGCTTTTGTACATGCATGTCATGTACAATTCCTTCAGCCCTGCATCATCAGTGATACTAGCAATGTCCTCAGATGAGGAATTAGTGATAGCAGAGACAGTTGAAGAATTTGTAGCATTAGAAGCATTTGAACATTCAGATGAAGAATTAGCAGATTCACGCTCAATGCACTTCAAACATGGGCGAACAAAATCTTCCTGAGTAGCGCTGATATGTTGAGCAAGTAATGAATCGCGCTCCTTCTAAAGATCTTCGTAACTCACTCTTAGCTTTTCAATATCTTGCTTTCTTTGAAGAAATTCATAAGAAAGCTTCTCATGATCAGATAAGAGAGTGTTATGATGACCTTGAAGGTTGTCAAACCTGGACTGAAGTCTCTGAAGATTTTTAGTTAAGGTTTTAGTGCGATCCATTTCTTCACCAACATATCATCACTTTTGTCTAGCATATTTTGAACCTTTTCAAAAGCCTGTTGTTGTTTCACAACAATCTTAGCAAGTTTAGAATAGTTGGGCTTGAGGTTTTCATCAGATTCATCCTCACTTGATTCAGAGGAGGGATATTTGAGTACCTTGGCACCCTTTGCCATGAAGCAATAGGTGCGAGCGTAGTCATCATTGCCTTCATCGGCCTTGTTAGTGAAGTCATTTTCTTTAGAGTTGAAGATGGACTTGCTGACGAATGCAGTAGCGAGAGCTAGGCTCGCCACACCGGACTCAGACTCCTCAGATGCCTCCTCTTCCTCATGTTCCTCAGATTCAGCCTTAGAGTCCATTTCCTTGCCAATGAATGCCCGAGCCTTCTTGGAGCTGCTCTTCTTGTGAGATGAAGACTTCGAGGATTTTGATGATGAAGACTTTGAAGATTTCTTCTTCTTCTTCGAGTCATCAGAACTGTAATCATTGTATTTCTTCTTCTTTGATTCCTTTTCCCACTGAGGACAATCTTGAATGTAGTGACCGGGTTTCTTGCATTTGTGGCATAGCCTCTTCTTGTAGTCACTGGATGAGGAATCATTGCTCCTTGAGGATTTTCCAAAGCGACCACGTCTTGAGAACTTCTGGAATTTCTTCACGAGCAGTGCTAGCTCCTGGCTTAGTTCTTCAGGATCACCAAGGCTACTACCAGAATCTTCACCTTCAGATTCAGAGACAGCCTTGGCCTTCAGGGCACGTGATCTGCCATAGCTCGAACCATAGAGATCTCTCTTCTCAGCAAGCTGAAACTCATGAGTGTTTAGCCTCTCGAGGATATCAGCGGGATCAAGTGACTTGTAATCAGCATGTTCTTGTATCATTAGTGCCAAAGTATCAAATGAAGAATCAAGCAATCTCAGCAATTTCTTCACCACTTCATGGTCGGTGATGTCAGTGGCACCAAGTGCTTGAAGCTCATTTGAGATGCCAGTGAGGCGATCGAAGGTTTGTTGAACATTTTCATTGTCGAGTCTTTTGAAGCGATTGAAGAGATTGCGAAGAACGTCAACTCGAGAGTCACGTTGAGTTGAGACTCCTTCATTCACTTTGGACAGCCTATCCCAGATAAGCTTAGCAGTTTCCAAAGCACTCACTCTTCCATACTTCCGTTTGCTCAGATGACCACATATGATGTTCTTCGCTTGAGAATCGAGTTGCTTGAATCTCTTCACATCAGTAGCGTTCAGATAAGGTGTGACTGAGGGAACACCATTTTCCACAACATACTAGAGATTGTTATCAATTGCCTCAAGATGCATTCGCATCTTATTCTTCCAGTAAGGGTAGTCCGTCCCATCGAAGGTAGGACACCCAGCAGAGACCTTGATCATACCTGCGGTCGACATAACTAAAACTCTAGGCGGTTAAACCAAAATCACACAGAACAAGGGAGTACCTTACTCTAATACCAATTAAAAGTGCGTTATATCGACTAGAGGGGGGTGAATAGGCGATTTTTATGAATTCTTCAATGAAAAATTTCAGGGTGAGGAAAATCCTAAGCGAAGAACTACTTGCAGCGGAATTAGTACTCAGATGTAAACATAACAGAACATAGGCATGGTCATCATGATGAAATGAAGACAAGCACAGAGTACAGAAAGCGTGAACACAAGATAAAACAGGATGAAGACAAACAAACTGAAGAAATTGAACTGAGGAAATTGAGAAAGTCTTCAGCCAAAGTCTTCAAACAGATATGAACAAGCACCCAACAACTGTAATGAGGAAATTAAAGAGTTGAGGAAATAGAACCAGTAAGCTTGGTGAAGACAATGATTTGGTAGACCAGTTCCAACTGTTGTCTCAGTTGTACATCTGGTTGGAGAGGCTAGGTATTTAAACCTGAGGACACCCAGTCCTCACTGTATTCTCCTTGATCTAAGGTCACACAGACCTCGCCCAATCACTCGTGGTAAGTCTTCAGGTGACTTCCAAACCTTCACAAACTCGGTCACTCGGCGATCCACAATTTCCTCTTGGATGCTCTAGACCATGATGCCTAACCGTCTGGAAGAAGCATAGTCTTCAAAGGTAACAAGCATCAGATCCACGCAGGATCAATCTCTTCAGTGATGCTCAATCACTTTGGGTTTGTAGGTGTTTGGGTTTGGGTTTTCCTCACTTGATGATTTTCGCTCAAAGTCCTCGGAGGATGGGATGCTCTCAAATGACAAGTGTGAGTTTCTCTCGGAGCAGCCAACCAGCTAGTAGTTGAAGGGGCGGCTATTTATAGCCTAGGGAGTGGCCCGACATGATAAGACATAAATGCCCTTCAATGATATGACCATTAGGTGGGTAGATATTTTGGGACAGCTGGTGCGTAGCACAACAACGGTCGGAAATTTGACTATCAAATTCCTCAGGGCTATCATGTTCCTCACCATGTAGGCAATCCGCACTGGCGAATTCCTAACTCCTCAGTCAGAACAAATTCCTCAGAGACCAGAAGAACTTCGTCTCTGTCACTGAAGAATATGACTGAACTATATGAGATTTCCAATGGCTTCACTCGAAGGGATTGGTAGGTGTAGGATTTTGAGTTGAGCATCACTTGGAAACTTTTCCTTAGTATTTCCTTGACCCCCTTTAACAGTACGGTGTTTCCTATGACTCAAGAAAGAGAAAATGAAACTATGAAAACAAAAGTCTTCACGCTTCATGTTCCTCGAATGAATACCAAGTCTTCAGGATTACACCAATTTCTTCACTTTCAAAGTCTTCAGAAAGTCTTCAGAAATCCAAAGTCTTCAGTCGAAGAACTTCATTTTTAGGGGTCGACTTCCTCTATAAATATCAAACTCCTCATAGACTTATAGACCTGTGTACACTCATAAACACATTAGTCCCTTAACCTATAAGTCTTCAATACACCAAAATCACTAAGGGGCACTAGATGCACTTACATGCGCTGGTAACTTCATCATCACCGTCGCCACGCCATCGTGCTGACGGAACTCTCCCTCGTCCTCAACTGGATCAAGAGCCCGAGGGACGTCATCAAGCTGAACGTGTGCTGAACATAGAGGTGCCGTACGTTTGGTACTTGGATCGGTTGGATCGCGAAGACGTTCGACTACATCAACCGCGTTACTAAACGCTGCCACTTTCGGTCTACGAGGGTATGTGGACACACTCTCCTCACTTGTTGCTATGCTTCTCCTAGATAGATCTTGCGTGATCGTAGGAATTTTTTGAAATATTACGTTCCCCAACAGTGGCATCCGAGCCAGGTCTATGCGTAGATGTTATATGCACGAGTAGAACACAATGAGTTGTGGGCGATAATAGTCATACTGCTTACCAGCAATGTCTTACTTTGATTCGGTGGTATTGTTGGATGAAGCGTCCCGGACTGACATTACATGACCGTGTTCATGAGACTGGTTCTACTGACGTGCTTCGCACACAGGTGGCTAGCAGGTGTCTGTTTCTCCAACTTTAGTTGAGTCGAGTTTGACTACGCCCGGTCCTTGTTGAAGGTTAAAACAGCACACTTGATGAAAAATCGTTGTGGTTTTGATCCGTAGGTAAGAATGGTTCTTGCTAGAAGCCCGTAGCAGTCACGTAAAACTTGCAACAACAAAGTAGAGGACGTCTGACTTGTTTTTGCAGGGCTTGCTGTGATGTGATATGGTCAAGACGTGATGAGATATAAATTGTTGTATGAGATGATCATGTTTTGTAACAGTTATCGGCAACTGGCAGGAGCCATATGGTTGTCGCTTTATTGTATGAAATACAATCGCCATGTAATTGCTTTACTTTATCAATAAGCGGTAGCGATAGTCGTAGAAGCAATAGTTGGCGAGACGACAATGATGCTTTGATGGAGATCAACGTGTCAAGCCGGTGACGATGGTGATCATGACGGTGCTTTGGAGATGGAGATCAAAGGCACAAGATGATGATGGCAATATCATATCACTATCATGAGACTGGTTCTACTAACCTATTAACCGGAGGCCCAGTGCCAGTTGCTGTTTTTTGCCTATTTCAGTGTTTCACAGAAAAGGAATATCAAACGTAATCCAAACGGAACGAAACCTTCGCGAGGATCTTTCTTGGAACAAACGCAATCCAGGAGACTTGGAGTGGAAGTCAGAGACGCAACGAGGTGGCCACAAGGCAGGAGGGCATGCCCAGGGGGTAGGCGCGCCCCCCACCCTCATGGGCCCCTCGTAGCTCCACCGACCTACTTCTTTCGCCTATATATACTCTTATACCCTGAAAACATCCAGGAGAGCCATGAAACCACTTTTCCACCGCCGCAACCTTCTGTACCCGTGAGATCCCATCTTGGGCCTTTTCCGGAGATCTGTCGGAGGGGGATTCGATCACGGAGGGCTTCTACATCAACACCATAGCCTCTCCGATGATGTGTGAGTAGTTTACCACAGACCTTCGGGTCCATAGTTATTAGCTAGATGGCTTCTTCTCTCTCTTTGGTTCTCAATACAAAGTTCTCCTCGATGTTCTTGGAGATCTATTCAATGTAATACTTTTTGCGGTGTGTTTGTCGTGATCCGATGAATTGTGGGTTTATGATCAAGATTATCGATGAACAATATTTGATTCTTCTCTGAATTCTTATATGCATGATTTGATATCTTTGCAAGTCTCTTCGAATTATCGGTTTAGTTTGGCCTACTAGATTGATCCTTCTTACAATGGGAGAAGTGCTTAGCTTTGGGTTCAATCTTGCGGTGTCCTTTCCCAGTGACAGTAGGGGCAGCAAGGCACGTATTGTATTGTTGCCATCAAGGATAAAAAGATGGGTTTTATATCATATTGCTTGAGTTTATCCCTCTACATCATGTCATCTGGCTTAATGCGTTACTCTGTTCTTATGAACTTAATACTCTAGATGCATGCTGGATAGCGGTCGATGTGTGGAGTAATAGTAGTAGATGCAGAATCGTTTCGGTCTACTTGACGCAGACGTGATGCCTATGTTCATGATCATGCCTAGATATTCTCATAACTATGCTCTTTTCTATCAATTGCTCGGCAGTAATTTGTTCACCCACCGTAATATATGCGATCATGAGAGAAGACACTAGTGAAACCTATGGCCCCGGGGTCTATTTTACATCATATTAGTTTCCTGTCAACTAGCTATATCTGTCGCCGTTTATTTTGCAATCTTTACTTTCCAATCTATACAACAAAAATACGAAAAATATTTATCTTACTATCTTTATCAGGTCTCACTTTTGCAAGTGGCTGTGAAGGGATTGACAACCCCTTTATCACGTTGGTTGCAAGGTTATTGATTGTTTGTGCAGGTACTAGGTGACTTGCGTGTTATCTCCTACTGGATTGATACCTTGGTTCTCAAAAACTGAGGGAAATACTTATGCTACTTTGCTACATCACTCTTTCCTCTTCAAGGGAAAACCAATGCATGCTCAAGAGGTAGCAAGAAGGATTTCTGGCACCGTTGCCGAGGAGATCTACACACAAGTCAAGACATACCAAGTACCCATCACAAACTCTTATCCCTCGCATTACATTATTTGCCATTGGCCTCTCGTTTTCCTCTCCCCCACTTCACCTTTGCCTTTTCTTCGCCCCTCTTTCATTCGATCTTGTGTTACCGCGTGCCTTCTTTTTGCTTGCATCTTCGCTTGCCAAAAGTTTATGGATCCTCATCCCCTTGCTAATCTTTTTAAGAGATCCAATTATGATGAACCAATTTCTAGTGATTTGAGTGCACTAGATTATCTTTATGAGGTTTTGCTTGAAATTCGTGAATCTGGAAATTGTGATGAAGAACTTTATGAAGAGATTCACGACAGCTCCATGAATGAAAAGCATGATTGCAATGATATTATTATAAATTCTCTTGATGTCAATTGTGCTAATAATATGCAAAACCCTAAGCTTGGGGGTGCTAGTTTTGCTATGTCTACTACTTGTTGCAATGATCATGATTGGGGTGATTCTTCTTATGATCTTGAAAATTTATTTAAGCCCCATGATGAATATGAGATTGATAATAATGTTTGCAATAATACTGAAAGTGGGTTTGGAAGAGTGTCAACTTTAGATCCCACATATTTGGATAGTGTTCAATCTTATGAAGTTTTTGATAAAAGTGGGTTTGGAGAGGTCATGACTTTAGTTAATGATATGTTGGGGATCGTAGCAGAATTTTAAAATTTTCCTACGCTCACCAAGATCCATCTATGGAGTATACTAGTAACGAGGGGAAAGGAGTGCATCTACATACCCTTGTAGATCGCGAGCGGAAGCGTTCCAATGAACGTGGATGACGGAGTCGTACTCGCCGTGATTCAAATCACCGATGACCGAGTGCCGAACGGACGGCACCTCCGCGTTCAACACACGTGCGGTGCAGCTACGTCTCCTCCTTCTTGATCCAGCAAGGGGAAGGAGAGGTTGATGGAGATCCAGCAGCACGACGGCGTGGTGGTGGATGTAGCGGGTCTCGGCAGGGCTTCGCCGAGCTTCTGCGAGAGGGAGAGGTGTAGCAGGGGAGGAGGGAGGCGCCCAAGGCTGTTAATGTTGCTGCCCTCCCTCCCCACCCCCTTTAAATAGGCCCCCTGGGAGGGGGGGCGCCGGCCAAGATCCCATCAAGGGAGGGGGCGGCGGCCAAGGGGGGAGACTTGCCCCCCAAGGCAAGTGGGGCTCCCCCCCACCCTAGGGTTTCCAACCCTAGGCGCAGGGGGGAGGCCCATGGGGGGCGCCCCAGCCTACTAGGGGCTGGTTCCCTTCCCACTTCAGCCCATGGGGCCCTCCGGGATAGGTGGCCCCACCCGTGGACCCCCGGGACCCTTCCGGTGGTCCCGGTACAATACCGATAACCCCCGAAACTTTCCCGGTGGCCGAAACTTGACTTCCTATATATAATTATTCACCTCCGGACCATTCTGGAACTCCTCGTGACGTCCGGGATCTCATCCGGGACTCCGAACAACTTTCGGGTTTCCGCATACTCATATCTCTACAACCCTAACGTCACTGAACCTTAAGTGTGTAGACCCTACGGTTTCGGGAGACATGCAGACATGACCGAGACGCCTCTCCGGTCAATAACCAACAGCGGGATCTGGATACCCATGTTGGCTCCCACATGTTCCATGATGATCTCATCGGATGAACCACGATGTCGAGGATTCAATCAATCCCGTATACAATTCCCTTTGTCAATCGGTATGTTACTTGCCCGAGATTCGATCGTCGGTATCCCAATACCTCGTTCAATCTCGTTACCGGAAAGTCTCTTTACTCGTACCGCAATGCATGATCCCGTGACTAACGCCTTAGTCACATTGAGCTCATTATGATGATGCATTACCGAGTGGGCCTAGAGATACCTCTCCGTCACACGGAGTGACAAATCCCAGTCTCGATCCGTGCCAACCCAACAGACACTTTCGGAGATACCCGTAGTGCACCTTTATAGTCACCCAGTTACGTTGTGACGTTTGGCACACCCAAAGCACTCCTACGGTATCCGGGAGTTGCACGATCTCATGGTCTAAGGAAAAGATACTTGACATTGGAAAAGCTCTAGCAAACGAAACTACACGATCTTTTATGCTATGCTTAGGATTGGGTCTGGTCCATCACATCATTCTCCTAATGATGTGATCCCGTTATCAACGACATCCAATGTCCATAGTCAGGAAACCATGACTATCTGTTGATCAACGAGCTAGTCAACTAGAGGCTTACTAGGGACACGTTGTGGTCTATGTATTCACACATGTATTACGATTTCCGGATAACACAATTATAGCATGAACAATAGACAATTATCATGAACAAAGAAATATAATAATAACCATTTATTATTGCCTCTAGGGCATATTTCCAACATGATATTCCCACTATTTCGGAAGAGTGTCAACTTTGCATGCATGTGGATCGTGTTGAGAATATGTTATGTGATAGCTATATTGTTGAATTTGCTTATGATCCTACATGTAATTATTATGAGAGGGGAAAATATAGTTGTAGAAATTTTCATGTTACTAAATTACCTCTCTTCATGTTGAGATTGCTATCGTCTCTTTCTTCTTCCTTGCATATGCTAGTTTTTGCTTTCCTTGATAATTTGTTTGCGTATATGTAAGTGCATCTAGTGCCACCCCTAGTTGGTTTTGGAGTATTGATGACAAACCTGGTTGAGGGACTAATGTGTTTGTGAGAATTGCAGGATAACACAGGTAGTAGTCCCTCATTGATTCTGTTTACCTACCAGAGATGACCCCTAAAATATATGAAGACATTGAAGACAAAGGTGGTATGTGAAGAGATTCACATTGAAGACTATGACATGAGAAGACATCGCCTGAAGACTATGGAGCGCGAAGACTTAGTTGCTTCGTTGTTTCCATTTCTTCTTTGTTGAGTCATAGGAACCACCGTACTGTTAAGTGGGGTCCCAGTGAACAAAGTCAGAGTGACTGAAGTGATGCTCAACCAAATCCTATGTCTTCAAGCGAAGACAATGAGAGCAAATCTTATCCAGAGCTGGATGAGTTAGCTTGACTTGTAGCCCAATTCAAGTTGCCGCGTGTGTTTGAAATCTGACCGTTGGAACACGTGTCAGTTCCTTAGTGACCCAGGGTCATTTCGGACAAATCAGGTCGGGTTGCCTAGTGGCTATAAATAGCCCACCCCCTACACCATAAATTGGTGGCTGCTCAGAGTTAGTGCACGGCTTTTGTTGTTTGAGAGCAACCCACCTCCGAAGCTTTTGAGAAAGAGAAATCCTTGCAAGGAAAAAGCCCAAACACCCAGAGCCAAAGAGTGTTAGGCATCACTGAAGTCTTTCTGTCCGCGTGACCTGAAGACTTGTTACACTTGAGGACTGTGAATCCTCCAGCCGGTTAGGCGTCGCGTTCTGAGCATCCAAGAGTCATTGTGGATCGCCGGTGAACGAAGTCTGTGAAGGTTTGGAAGTCTACCTTGAAGACTTACCAGAGAGATTGGACGAGGACTGGGTGTCCTTAGCTCAAGGGGAATAAGGTGAAGACACGGTCTTCTGAGTTAAATCTCAGCCTCCCTAACCAGACGTACAGTTGTCACAGCAACTGGAACTGGTCCAACAAATCCTTGTCCTCACCAAGCGACTGGTTCTATCTTCTCCCTCTCTTTATTTACAGTTTGTCTTCGTGAAGTCATTGCCTGTCTGTGTTACCTGTTTGACTTCACTGTGTGACTTCTATTGTTGTTTGGCTTCATACTATCTTCCATCCTGATCATTACTACCTAGCTACTATTAGTCTTCGTGCTTTCACTTCATTGAATACTTGACTATGGTTTGCATAGTGTAGTCTACCTTCCGCTGCATGTTAATAGGTTCATTTCTATCGTTTGTCTTTGAAACTCCCATGTTTTGAAGACTTTCATAAAAATCGCCTATTCACCCCCCCCCCCCTCTAGTCGATAACTAGCACTTTCAATTAGTATCAGAGCAAGGTACTCCCTTGTTCTGTGTGATTCGGTTTAACCACCTGGAGTTTTAGCTATGTCGACTGCAGGGATAATCAAAGTCTCTGTTGTGTGCCCCGTCTTCGATGGAACTGAATATCCCTACTGGAAGAATAAGATGCGCATGCATCTTGAAGCCATTGATGTCGACCTCTGGTATGTCGTCAAAAATGGTGTTCCCAAGACTGGTGAAGGTGTCACCCCTGCTGATGTCAAGAAGTTCATTCAACTGGATTCTACTGCCAAGAACATCATCTGTGGTCATCTGACCAAAGAACAGTATGGCCGTGTGAGTGCTCTGGAAACATCGAAGCTAGTCTGGGACTGGCTCTCCAAGGTCAACGAAGGCGTCTCAACCCAGAGAGATCAAAGGATCAGTGTTCTTCGCAACCTCTTCAACCACTTCAAGAGAAACGACAATGAGAATGTCCAGCTAACGTTTGATCGCCTCACTGACATCACAAATGAGCTTCGTGCTCTGGGCGCCACTGAGATCACCAAGCATGAAATCATCAAGACACTCCTGAGATCACTTAACAGCTCGTTCGACACCCTTGCCCTGATGATACAAGAACGCCCTGACTTCAAGACACTCGATCCGTCTGACATACTTGAGAGGCTCAACACACATGAGTTCCAGCTATCTGAGAAAAGAGATATCTATGGTCCCAACTATGGTCGAACTCGCGCTTTGAAGGCAAAAGTTGTTTCCTCATCTGAAGAAGAATCTGACTGCAGTTCTGGTGATCCTGAAGACATTGGAAAGGAGCTTGCTATGCTTGTGAAGAAGTTCCAGAAGTTCACTAAGAAGAAGGGCTTCAGAAAGTCTTCACGATCCAGCTCAAGAAATGATGAAGCTTCCACTCATGATTACAGGAAGAGAACATGTCACAAGTGCAAGAAACCTGGTCACTACATCTCTGAGTGTCCACGGTGGGACAATGAGAACAAGAAGAAGCAGAAGATTAAGGAATATGATTCTGATGACAAGAACAAGAAGAAATCCTCAAAGTCTTCGCCCAAGTCTTCATCACATAAGAAGAGCTCATCTGGCAAGGCTCGTGCATTTGTTGGCAAGGAGATGGATTCAGAGGAGGAGTCTGCTTCTGAGGAGGCGGAGGTGGAGTCTGAGGAGGAGTCCAACCCTGGCGTTGCAAGTCTGGCTCTAGCTACAGCATATGTTGCCAAGTCCATCTTCAACACTGAAGACAATGACCCCGTCACCAACGCTGATGCTAATGACAAGGACGACTCTGCTCCCACCTACTGCTTCATGGCACGTGGTGCCAAGGTAAAATCACGCGATGCTTACTTTCAAACATCAAGTGAAGATGACTCTGATTGTGAATCCAAACCCAGCTACAAAACACTTGCTAAAATTGCAACTGAACAACAGAAAGCTATGGAACACACTCAAAAACTATTAGACAAAAGCGATGACCTGTTGGACGTGGAAATGACCCGATCTCAGTCCTTAATTGAAGACATAAAAAATCTTCATGTTAAGTACCAGGAACTTGAAAGTCGTCATGAAATGCTCTCAACCACTCATGAAAAGCTTTCCTATGATTATCTTCAAAGGAAGCAAGAGCTTGAGAAATTGAGAGCGGCTCATGAAGATCTTCAAAAGGAGAATGAGTCACTTCGCGCTCAACAGATCAGTCCCGCTCAGGAAGGATTTGAACCACCATGTCTAAAATGCCTTGAGCGTGATAATGCTACTTGTGTTGCTGAATGTTCTACTGCTGCTACTGTTGCAATATCTTCAACTATTGATGTGGTAACTAACCCCTCTGCTGAGGATACCACTACTATTGCTAATGAAAATGCTAGGTTGAAGAACAGGGATGTACAAAAGTCTCAAAGGGCATCAGACACTGTGCGATGTCCTCAAAAAAGCAGATTCTGAACCGAAACCCTAGGAAAGAGGGTGTTGGGTTCGAGAGGAAAATGAATGTTGATGGTTCCTACTGGAAGCCTGAGCAGTACCCCAAAACCACATGGGTTGCTGCAAAGGGACCTACAGTGGATCCATCCACTTTATCTGGCTTCACTTGTGCTAACCCAGTTATCATTGATGATTCCTTTGATGCAAACTATAAACTCTTTAAGAATCAGAATGGTGAAGTGTTCGCCAGGTATATTGGTACTAACTGTAGGAATGGGCCACCTATGAAGAAGATCTGGGTTCCCAAAAGTTGTCTTGAGAATCTTCCTGTGAATGTCATCATGACACCGCCTGGGAAGAAGACAAATCCCAGACCAAAAGCTTCATATGGTCCAAAGGCTTCATACAGATACAGGACTCAACTAAGTCACCCTAACGCCAATGTTTTGCAGGGAAATCGTACTCAAACTTATGAATATGAGTGTGTGTCTTCAAACCGCTATGTTCATAAAGCTAAGAACTTTTCTGCTTATTCATATGAGTATTATTCTCCTCCTGGAAGGCTATTTGCTAGGGATCCAAAGCCGAAGTTCTCAAATGCTGCACTTAGACTCATTGCTTCTAAGCCACCCCTGAAGATGTGGGTGGCTAAGAAGAATTAACTTTCTTTTGTAGGGAAAGGTCTCCAGCCGGAAATCAAAGGCGTCTGATGCTAATGTTGGGGACCTAAAACATCTTATAGGGCGCAAGATAAAATGCCCAAATGGTCTTACTATGTATTTTGTTCCTGAATCGCTTGCCAATCATCCTATCAGTTGTAACCTTGATCTGAGCTTTGATAATCCTCTTGTGCGTCAAATGTTTATGCTTCACAATACTCTTGGTGAAGCCTATCCCCCTAACTGTACTGTAGGGTATGACACCTCATGCTTCAGAATGGATTATGGACAGCGGATGCACTAATCATATGACTGGTGATCGAAGTCTTCTCATGGACTCAACTTTACGTCCATCCGAGAAAAGTCACATCACATTTGCTGACACTGGTAAAAGCAAGGTATTGGGTCTAGGTAGAGTTGCAATCTCAAAGGATCAGCACATGGATAAAGTGATGCTTGTTGAATCCCTTGGTTTCAACTTAATGTCTGTCTCAATGCTTTGCGATTTGAACATGATTGTGATATTTCGAAAATATCGTTGCCTTGTACTAATGGAATCTGACAAGTCTCTAGTCTTTGAAGGGTATCGGAAAGATGATTTGTACATGGTAGATTTCTCAGCAGGACCACAGCTTGTCGTATGTCTTCTAGAAAAAGCTTCAGAGTGCTGGCTCTGGCATCGGAGGCTAGGGCATGCTGGCGTGAGGAACTTGCATACGCTTGCAAAGAAGAAACATGTCATAGGCATCGAGGGCGTCAAGTTCAAGAAGGATCACTTATGCGGTGCCTGCGAAGCTGGAAAGATGACAAGGGCTAAGCATCCCTCTAAGACAATCATGACGACATCTCAACCCTTCGAGCTGCTACACATGGACTTATTTGGCCCTACTCACTACTCTACTCTCACTACTACTGCTTGTCTCTATGGCTTCGTCATTTTCGATGATTATTCAAGATATACGTGGGTGCATATAATTCTTTACAAGACTTAAGTGCAGGATGTCTTTAGATGCTTCGCCAACCGTGCCATGAACAACTATGGCGTCAAGATCAAGCATATCAGAAGTGACAATGGCACAGAGTTCAAGAACACTGGCCTCGACCTTTACTTGGATACATTGGGAATCACTCATGAGTTCTCGGCTCCGTACACACCTCAGCAAAATGGCATCGTGGAGCGCAAGAACAGAACACTCATTGAGATGGCTCGGACGATGTTGGATGAATACAAGACTCCAAGGAAGTTCTGGCCTGAAGCTATTGATACTGCATGCCATGTCATCAACTGTGTTTATCTTCACAAGCTTCTGAGGAAGACATTCTATGAGCTCCTAACTGGTAAAAAGCCAAATGTAAGTTACTTCAGAGTATTTGGTGCTAGGTGCTGGATCAAGGATCCACATCACACTTCAAAATTTGCACCGAAAGCACATGAAGGTTTTATGCTTGGTTAGGGAAAGGATTCGCACTCCTACAGAGTCTTCAACCTCTTTCACTATAAAGTGGTTGAAACTGTAGATGTGCGGTTCGATGAGACTAACGGCTCGCAAAGAGAGCACCTGCCAAATGTGCTAGATGAAGTTCCACCTAGTGAATCCATCAAGCTAATGGGAACTGGAGAAATCATACCATCTGAAGCACAGCCTGGAGAGGAACTTATCATTTCTGCACCTAATCAACCTGAAGACAATGCTCAGCCCAAAAACAATCCTCCTAACGATGACAATGATCAGCAAGAGCAAAATCTTCGTCCAGTTCATCCTCGTGTTGCAAATGAAGTACAGATTGAGAAGATAATTGATAGCATCAATGCACCTGGTCCACTCACTCGTTCAAGAGCAACATAGCTAGCAAATTTTTGTGGGCACTTTGCATTTGTCTCAATATCTGAACCCAAGAAAGTTGTTGAAACCTTCATGGAACCTGAATGGATTCAAGCTATGCAAGAAGAGCTTCAACAGTTCAAGCTGAACAATGTATGGGAACTTGTCAAGCGTCCTGACCCTCGCAAGCACAACATAATAGGCACAAAATGGATACATCGCAACAAGCAAGACGAGCATGGTCTAGAAACAAGGCTCGTCTCGTTGCCCAAGGATACACGCAAGTTGAAGGGATTGACTTCGATGAAACATTTGCTCCTGTGGCTAGGCTTGAAGCTATTCGCATACTACTAGCCTATGCAAATCATCACAACATCCTTCTGTATAAAATGGATGTAAAGAGTGCTTTTCTCAACGGCAAGATTGAAGAAGAAGTGTATGTTGCACAACCTCCTGGCTTTGAAGATCCAAAACATCCTGACATGGTATACAAGCTTAACAAGGCACTGTATGGCCTCAAACAAGCCCCTCGCACTTGGTATGACACTCTCAAAGACTTCCTGAAGAGAAAAGGCTTCAAACCTGGTTCCCTGGATACCACACTCTTCACGAAGACATATGATGGTGAACTATTTGTGTGCCAAATATATGTGGATGACATTATCTTCGGCTGCACCAACCAGAAATACAGTGATGAGTTTGGACACATGATGCAAGAGCAATACCAGATGTCCATGATGGGTGAGCTGAAGTTCTTCCTTGGTCTTCAATTTCGTCAGCAAAGCAATGGCATCTTGATATCTCAAGAGAAATATCTCAAAGATTGCCTGAAGAAGTTTGGAATGCAAGACTGCAAAGGTTACACGACGCCAATGCCAACCAAGAGTCATCTGGGTCCTGACGCCAATGGTAAAGAGTTTGATCAAAAGGTATACCGCTCCATGATTGGTTCTTTACTTTATTTATGTGCATCTAGGCCAGATATCATGCTTAGTGCTTGCATGTGTGCTTGATTCCAAGCGGCACCAAAGGAATCGCATCACTTAGCTGTGAAGCGAATTCTTCGATATTTGGCTTACACCCCAACATTAGGATTATGGTATCCAAAGGGCTCAGAGTTTGATCTAGTTGGATTCTCGGATGTTGATTATGCTGGTGACAAGGTGGATCACAAGTCTACATCAGGCACATGTCACTTTCTGGGACGATCACTTGTCTATTGGTCTTCAAAGAAGCAGAACTGTGTATCTCTCTCCACTGCTGAATCTGAATACATTGCTGCTGGATCTTGCTGCGCTCAGCTTCTATGGATGAAGCAAACTCTCAAGGACTATGGCATCCACCTGAAGCAAGTACCACTCTACTGCGACAATGAAAGCGCCATCAAGATTGCCAACAACCCAGTTCAGCACTCGAAGACAAAGCACATTGAAATTCGTCATCACTTTCTCAGAGATCATGTTATGAAGGAAGATATTGATATCATTCACGTCAATACTGAAGAGCAATTGGCAGATATCTTCACAAAGCCCTTGGATGAGAAAAGGTTTTGCAAGTTGCGGTGTGAGCTAATATCTTGGAATCCTCGAATGTCCTGTGATCAGGCACACATCCTAACACTTATGCATGTTGATGACTTAGATGTGCAACACACGAAGTAATGTATATCTTCAATCAATGAAGACTTACACTCTGAGTGTGAATACATTAATGCAGAATTTGACTTCGGAGCGCCATGATAATTGTGCGCCGTGTCTGGGTCTAATACTTCCTATACGGTGGGTAACGCCACCACCAAACTTTTGTTTGGAATGTTTTTCTCTTGGCGTTACATTTGCTAAGTCTTCGCATTTGGTTCATCTTCAACATTGGTTTGTCTTCATGTTTATCTTCACAATGTTGATTTGGTCTTGTTCTGATATATACATATGTTAGTGTTCTGTCCTCTACAGCATTCACTTATAGCTATGTCTTCTCGTTTGAATCTTTTGGACTAATTGGATGTGCTCGGACCCTAACCTCTCTATGCTTCCTACCTCAAACTCTATCTATCCAAATCATATGCATTCTGTTGAAACTGTCGAATGTCTTCTCTGCGTCCTTGTTAGCAGAAGATACAGAGACAAACATTAAATCTGTTTCTAAATTCTCAATCCTTATTGCCTGAAACCCAGAGAAGCCGGAACGACCACCCGACAGTCCAGGCGTGCGTGGGAACATGGAACAACTTCCAGTGTGTTGCATGTTCGCCATGTGTCCCTCAGATGTGAACCGCCAGGGGCACCTGCGTAATTGCGTTGTGCTGTCCCTCTCCCTATAAATGCACATCCCATCGCGGTCAAAATCTTTCTTCCACCTCAACAAACCCTAGCGCCACCGCTAGCTCTAGACGACGCCGACGACGAAGCGCTTAGCTGCTGCGACCTCACCGACACCGTCCTCACGCCGGTCGCGGACATCGTCTTCTCCGCCGCCGCCGTAGGTGTCCTCCGTCGCCAAGTTAGGGCATGGAAGATCGAACTGCTCGGCCTCCTTTTCTGCTCCGTCTAGCAGTTCATCATGTGGTAAATTAAAACTCTCTTTTTACCGTCTTTTTGATCTGATAGATTCATCCTTCCTACCAAAAGTGGTTTCTATCTCCACAAATTTGGATCTATCCTGTTCTGCATCTCATATTCTGCCTAGTATATTCACTTATGCTTCACACATAGTTAGATTCCTCACTTGTACCTATTCTTGGATTCGTACAAATCTGGAACCAACTCTCAACGTATAAGTGAATGTCTTCGCGCTATGAGGTCAAAGTCTTCTAAACTGATTTATCTTCAAAATCTTCTGGGAATGCATATGACCTCTTCCCCTTCCCTCGCATCTCTAATGCTGTCACAGGTACATGTCCGTGGGAGAATCCCTTGGTTCTCATAGTCTGCATTCATTTGCATAATTCTTACAGCATCATATCAACTCTCCCGAAGCCAGTTCTTGTCTGACCAGCAGACTGAAGCCTTTGACAGTTTTGAAGCCATTCAGTCTGAACTTCATGGCAACAGATAAGTCAGCAAGGAAGGGAGGTAGACAGCACCGTGGGGGACATCAAGAGATTTGCCACCTGACCTCTATGAGTTGTACAAGACAGATCCAGAAGAGGATTACAATCAGCTAAAAACACGAATCCAATGGATTCGAAGATATTGGGCCGAGCAATGGTTCAAGTACAGGTTCGTGACCCAGGAATATGTTGAAAAGAATGCCATCAAGCGACCTTGGGGAGACATCTTGTACAAAAATCTTCCACCCAGGTCCAGAACTGAAGCTATTGCTCAGGGTTTCTACCCTTGCATGGTCCGTGGACCACAGCCTGCTGATGCCGACCCATCCTCTCTGCTATGGTGTCGTGAAGACAATCTGTTCAAGCGCAACTTCCAGTTTTCCAAGAACTCGGCCAAAGAGAACAAGAAGTCGCGGGGAACAAGAAGTCGTGAAGACATCTACTCCCCCAACTCAAGTCACCACTCCGGTACTTGAAGATGAAGACTTTGTGGCCCAGATAACTCCATCTCCACAAGCGTCGCCAGCATTTCGCAGGCTTCACAAAGGACCAAGGCCATAAGTCACACTTTCGAGTGTTCCAGAAGGAGAAGAGCACCATTCCGTATCACGCCAAGTATTTCCTGAAGCCTCTCCATCTGTGAATGTCTCCGAGTCTGAAGCCAAAGCGGCTGAAGACATTCCGGCTGCATCAGCCGATGAACAAGAAGAGCCAAGAGATGAAGAAGAACGTGTTGCTACACCCCCGACTAAACCTGAAGTTGTTCTCGAGGAGAACGTGTCCGACCCTCCAGCTACTCAAGTGGAGGATGATAACATTGAGGCGACCACCAACACCAATACTGAAGCCAATGACGTTGTCATGGCTGAAGCTATTGTGGCGCCTGAAGTTAATGTGGTGCCAGAAGTGATTGCACCTGAAGCCAATGCTGCACCTGATGCAAATCTGCAGCCTGAAGCCAATACCACTGCCACTACCACTGCTCCTGTACCGCCTCCAAGGCCACACACCATCGAGCAAGCATATGATCGTGGTCAACTGGTTACTGTCAGATGGCCCATTCTGGTACCTCCACCTGCTGCTGGTCCCCAGTTTGACTATCATGTCGAGCACAGGCCTCCGTTCCAGAAGCCTAAGCCAAGGTTGCCAAGGTTTCCAGGTACTGCAACTTCACCAGGGTCCTTCAATGCAAATGGCTTCATTGTGCACAACACTTTCTTTGATAGTGCCAAGAACCCCTATTCCAAGCCAAGAATTTCATCTGATCAGTTCTGGAGCTATCAGCAACGCAGTTACTATTCCTATGTTCTCTATGATCAAGGGCGCATTTTTCCACATATGCACCTAGACTGTGAAGCCATTGCTGGACTGCCGTGCTTAGAAGAAGCCCTTGACTGCTTCCGTGATGCTGGTCTTCTAAACTTTGTGACTGATAAAGAGCATTGGAATGAAGAGCTACTGCTGCAATTCTATGCAACCCTCCACATTCGCGGCTACAACAGGGATCCGAAGACATGGATCCTTGAGTGGATGAAAGGCAACGTACACCATGAAGCTAAATCTCTTGACATTATTGAGCTCACTGGTCTGCCCACTCCAAGTGAATTATATGAACCTGGTTGTCAGCTTCACTGCAATGCATTGGAGAGCATCTTTCAGAAGCCAGAGCCCAACATGAGCCAAATGCTGAGCATGATGAAGCCTCTTCCACGCGACGCTGAATACCCAAGAGAATTCTTTGTTGAATACCTAGAGTATCTGCCCCGCACTATTTATCATATCATCAGGCGAACTCTATGGCCTGTCAAAGGACATTCTTCTGCGGCAAAGCTTGAAGGAGCAATGAAGACATTGGTCTTTTATATCTTCAGTGGCATCATCTTCAATGCTCAAGACTTCTTTATCAGGCAATTGGTTGCATCAGGCTCTGACCTATTTGTCTGAAATTCTACGCTCCATGGGTTATGAGACTCATCAAGCTTCATTCAACTACCAACTATCAGCCTTATGCTCGCAACCATCTGATATTTTTGCCAGAGGTTGATATGTCAGTTGAAGCCATATACCCAGAGCCTGCAAAGGAGCCTGTTTGTCTTCACGGCCTCATTCACATCTGAAATCGCCAACATGAACACAAACGAAATCGTCTGAATTTCGTATAGAAAGAAAAAAGGAAACAAGTAAAAAAGCGTGGTCCCCGGCGATAGGTACTTCGTCCGGCGCGGTGCTGATCACCAAAGTTCACACAGCCCATTGAAGGAGTTCAGGCTGTCACTCGAGTTTATCCGTTAGCTGGCAATACTCGCTTCCCTCGCCGTGCCCATACTGAAGCCACTGAAAGCACTATTGCTCAACAGCCTCGGAAGCGATCTCGTGTTCTCAATGACCGAGAGCTTCTCGTCGCCCTGCATCAGAAACAGGATAAGCATCACTACTGGTTGAAGCGTCAGATGCAAATCCTCTTGGTGGATGTCAATTGCATTCGCAATCTTGCCACCAAGAATGCCTTTGTCACTCATGAAACCTGTCGGAGGTCATGGAAGAGTTTGACATTGCTCAGTGTTGAAGCTGATCTTCAAGACGATGGCTTCACCGAAAGATTTAAGTTTGATTCAACTCCTCCAAGGAATGCTGTCTTGCTTCGGACTCCCTCTCTTGAAGACTCTGACTATTCCTCCTCAGCTGCAACGGTGAATGCCCGACTCATTGATGACCAAGATGATGCTACTTCACCACCTCCAACGTCGGCGCGTATCGACACTGCACCAAGTTCTTCTGCACCACCAAACCTCAACGACGACCATGCTGCTTCACCTACTCCTCATGGGAACGAGTAGAGACTCTATGTCTTCAAACCTTTTTGGTCCTTACTGACAAAAGGGGGAGAAGCATATGAGTTGATAGTCTTCAAGCGGGTCCATATGGGTGGTTGCTATACTTTTGCCAAGTGTTTACAACTCTCGCTTTTGATACATTTGGTTCTTTGAGTTGTAACACTTAAACTTGATGGTCGTCTGCTACTTGTTTGATATTCTGTGATGCGATGATAAATTCCGCATGTGCGACGATAAATTCCGCACGAAGTCATTTTGCAGACGTCCATTTTTCATTATGCATGTCATTATCTTCGTTATATCTTATCATGCATGATGAATTGTCTTCATAAGTCGAAGAGGATCTCCACAAGTACAACCTGCCATGTGCATTTGCATTCCAAAAGCAAATTACTTATATGCACATCTTCAGGGGGAGCCTTTTGCTACTTATGAATACAATACCTTAATCCTTTACAATTTCACATACTTTTATCCCCATTGAAAACTTCAACCAGTTTGTCATTAATCACCAAAAAGGGGGAGATTGTAAGTGCATCTAGTGCCACCCCTAGTTGGTTTTGGAGTATTGATGACAAACCTGGTTGAGGGACTAATGTGTTTGTAAGACTTGCAGGATAACACAGGTAGTAGTCCCTCATTGATTCGGTTTACCTACCGGAGATGACCCCTAAAAATATATGAAGACATTGAAGACAAAGGTGGTATGTGAAGATATTCACATTGAAGACTATGACATGAGAAGACATCGCCTTAAGACTATGGAGCGCGAAGACTTAGTTGCTTCGTTGTTTCCTTTTCTTCTTTGTTGAGTCATAGGAACCACCGTACTGTTAAGTGGGGTCCCAGTGAACAAAGTCAGAGTGACTGAAGTGATGCTCAACCAAATCCTATGTCTTCGAGCGAAGACAATGAGAGCAAATCTTATCCAGAGCTGGATGAGTCAGCTTTACTTGTAGCCCAAGTCAAGCTGTCGCGTGTGTTTAAAATCTGATCGTTGGAACACGTGTCAGTTCCTTAGTGACCCAGGGTCATTTCGGACAAATCAGGTCGGGTTGCCTAGTGGCTATAAATAGCCCACCCCCTACACCATAAATTGGTGGCTGCTCAGAGTTAGTGCACGGCTTTTGTCGTTTGAGAGCAACCCACCTCCGAAGCTTTTGAGAGAGAGAAATCCTTGCGAGGACAAAGCCCAAACACTCAGAGCCAAAGAGTGTTAGGCATCACTGAAGTCTTTTTGTCCGCGTGACCTAAAGACTTGTTACACTTGAGGACTGTGAATCATCCAGCCGGTTAGGCGTCGTGTTCTGAGCATCCAAGAGTCATTGTGGATCGTCGGTGAATGAAGTCTATGAAGGTTTGGAAGTCTACCTTGAAGACTTACCAAAGAGATTGGGCGAGGATTGGGTGTCCTTAGCTCAAGGGGAATAAGGTGAAGACACGGTCTTCTGAGTTAAATCGCAGCCTCCCTAACCAGACGTACAGTTGTCACAGCAACTGGAACTGGTCCAACAAATCCTTGTCCTCACCAAGCGACTGGTTCTATCTTCTCCCTCTCTTTATTTACAGTTTGTCTTCGTGAAGTCATTGCCTGCCTGTGTTACCTGTTTGACTTCACTGTGTGACTTCGGCTTCATACTATCTTCCATCCTGATCATTACTACCTAGCTGCTATTAGTCTTCGTGCTTTCACTTCATTGAATACTTGACTATGGTTTGCATAGTGTAGTCTACCTTCCGCTGCATGTTAATAGGTTCATTTCTATCGTTTGTCTTCGAAACTCCCATGTTTTGAAGACTTTCATAAAAATCGCCTACTCACCCCCCCCCCTCTAGTCGATAACTAGCACTTTCAATATAAAATGCCTATGCATAGGAAGTATGTTAGACTTAGATGTGTTTGTCACATGTTTTATGATGCTCTCTTTGTGTTTCAATTATTATCATCCTTGTGAGCATCAATAATAATTATGCCTAGCTAGGGGCGTTAAACGATAGCGCTTGTTGGGAGGCAACCCAATTTTATTTTTGTTCCTTGATTTTTGTTTATTAATAAATAATTCATCTAGCCTCTGTTTAGATGTGGTTTTATGTTTTAATTAGTGTTTGTGCCAAGTATAACCTTTGGGAAGACTTGGGTGAAGTCTTTGTGATCTTGCTGTAAAAAACAGAAACTTTAGCGCTCACGAGATTAGCTGCCATGTTTTACTGGAGAGTGAGTTTAGGTTTATTCTTTTTGCAGATGATTAATAGATAAATTCCTCACGTCCACCAATTTATTTCAGAATTTTTGGAGATCCAGAAGTATACGTTTGATACAGATTACTACAGACTGTTCTGTTTTTGACAGATTCTGTTTTTCGTGTGTTGGTTGCTTATTTTGATGAATCTATGGCTAGTATCGGGGGGTATGAACCATAGAGAAGTTGGAATAAACTAGGTTTAACACCAATATAAATAAATAATGAGTTCATTACAGTACCTTAAAGTGGTGGTTTGTTTTCTTACACTAACGGAGCTCATGAGATTTTATGTTTAAGTTTTGTGTTGTGAAGTTTTCAAGTTTTTGGTAAAGATTTGATGGATTTCGGAATAAGGAGTGGCAAGAGCCTAAGCTTGGGGATGCCCAAGGCACCCCAAGGTAAAATTCAAGGACAACCAAAAGCCTAAGCTTGGGGATGCCCCGGAAGGCATCCCCTCTTTCGTCTTCGTCTATCGGTAACTTTACTTGAGGCTATATTTTTATTCACCACATGATATGTGTTTTGCTTGGAGCGTCTTGTATGATTTGAATCTTTGCTTTTTTAGTTTACCACAATCATCCTTGTTGTACACACCTTTTGGGAGAGACACACATGCGGAATTTATTAGAATACTCTATGTGCTTCACTTATATCTTTTGAGCTAGATAATTTTGCTCTAGTGCTTCGCTTATATCTTTTAGAGCACGGTGGTGGTTTTATTTTATAGAAATTATTGATCTCTCATGCTTCTCTTATATTATTTTGAGAGTCTTTTAGAACAGCATGGTAATTTGCTTTGGTTATAAAATTAGTCCTAATATGATAGGCATCCAAGATGGGTATAATAAAAACTTCCATATAGAGTGCATTGAATACTATGAGAAGTTTGATACTTGATGATTGTTTTGAGATATGAAGATGGTAATATTAGAGTCGTGCTAGTTGAGTAGTTGTGAATTTGAGAAATACTTGTGTTGAAGTTTGCAAGTCCCCATAGCATGCACGTATGGTAAACGTTGTGTAAAAATTTTGAAACATGAGGTGTTCTTTGATTGTCATCCTTATTTAGTTAGTATGCTTGAAGAATTATTATTTTTATGTCAATACTAAACTTTTATCTTGAATCTTTCGGATCTGAACATTCAAGCCACAATAAAGAAAATTGCATTGAAAATTATGTTAGGTAGCATTCCACATCAAAAATTCTATTTTTATCATTTACCTACTCGAGGACGAGCAGGAATTAAGCTTGGGGATGCTGATGCGTCTCCAACGTATCTATAATTTTTTATTGTTCCATGCTATTATATTATCTGTTTTGGATGTTTAATGGGCTTTAATATACTATTTTATATTAATTTTGGGACTAACCTATTAACCGGAGGCCCAGTGCCAGTTGCTGTTTTTTGCCTATTTCAATGTTTCGCAGACAAGGAATATCAAACGGAATCCAAACAGAACGAAACCTTCACGAGGATCTTTCTTGGAACAAACGCAACCCAAGAGACTTGGAGTGGAAGTCAAGGAAGCAACAAGGCGGCCACGAGGCAGGAGGGCGCGCCCAGGGGGTAGGCGCCCCCCCACCCTCGTGGGCCCCTCGTAGCTCCACCAACCTACTTCTTTCGCCTATATATATACTCTTATACCCTGAAAACATCCAGGAGAGCCACGAAACCACTTTTCCACCGCCGCAACCTTTTGTACCCGTGAGATCCCATCTTGGGGCCTTTTCCGGCGATCTGCCGGAGGGGGATTCGATCATGGAGGGCTTCTACATCAACACCATAGCCTCTCCGATGATGTGTGAGTGGTTTACCACAGACCTTTGGGTCCATAGTTATTAGCTAGATGGCTTCTTCTCTCTCTTTGGTTCTCAATACAAAGTTCTCCTCGATGTTCTTGGAGATCTATTTGATGTAATACTTTTTGCGGTGTGTTTGTCGAGATCCGATGAATTGTGGGTTTATGATCAAGATTATCTATGAACAATATTTGATTCTTCTCTGAATTCTTATATGCATGATTTGATATCTTTGCAAGTCACTTCGAATTATCGATTTAGTTTGGCCTACTAGATTGATCTTTCTTGCAATGGGAGAAGTGCTTAGCTTTGGGTTCAATCTTGCGGTGTCCTTTCCCAGTGATAGTAGGGGCAGCAAGGCACGTATTGTATTGTTTCCATCGAGGATAAAAAGATGGGGTTTATATCATATTGCTTGAGTTGATCCCTCTACATCATCTCATCTTGCTTAATGCGTTACTCTGTTCTTATGAACATAATACTCTAGATGCATGCTGGATAGCGGTCGATGTGTGGAGTAATAGTAGTAGATGCAGAATCATTTCGGTCTACTTGACGCGGACGTGATGCCTATGTTCATGATCATGCCTAGATATTCTCATAACTATGCGTTTTTCTATCAATTGCTCAGCAGTAATTTGTTCACCCACCGTAATATATGCTATCATGAGGAAGCCACTAGTGAAATCTATGCCCCCCGGGTCTATTTTACATCATATTAGTTTCCCGTCAACTAGCTATTTCTATCGCCGTTTATTTTGTAATCTTTACTTTCAATCTATACAACAAAAATACCAAAAATATTTATCTTACTACCTTTATCAGATCTCACTTTTGCAAGTGGCCGTGAAGGGATTGACATCCCCTTTATCACATTGGTTGCAAGGTTCTTGATTGTATGTGCAGGTACTAGGTGACTTGCATGTTATCTCCTACTGGATTGATACCTTGGTTCTCAAAAACTGAGGGAAATACTTACGCCACTTTGCTGCATCACCCTTTCCTCTTCAAGGGAAAACCATGGCATGCTCAAGAGGTAGCAATAGTGTCATTGACAGAGTTCTTCAATCACTGCCACCAAGCTACAAAATCTTCGTGATGAACTATAATATGCAAGGGATGGATAAGACAATTCCTGAGCTTTTCGCAATGCTAAAGGCTGCAGAGGTAGAAATCAAGAAGGTGCATCAAGTGTTGATGGTTAACAAGACCACTAGTTTCAAGAAAAAGGGCAAAGGGAAGAAGGGGAACTTCAAGAAGAACGGCAAGCAAGTTGCTGCTCAAGTGAAGAAGCCCAAGTCTGGACCTAAGCCTGAGACTAAGTGCTTCTACTGCAAAGGGACTGGTCACTGGAAGCGGAACTGCCCCAAGTATTTGGCGGATAAGAAGGATGGCAAAGTGAAAGGTATATTTGATATACATGTTATTGATGTGTACCTTACTAATGCTCGTAGTAGCGCCTGGGTATTTGATACTGGTTCTGTTGCTCATATTTGCAACTCGAAACAGGGGTACAGATTAAACGAAGATTGGCTAAGGACGAGGTGACGATGTGCGTGGGAAATGGTTCCAAAGTCAATGTGATCGCCGTCGGCACGCTACCTCTACATCTACCTTCGGGATTAGTTTTAGACCTGAATAATTGTTATTTGGTGCCAGCGTTAAGCATGAACATTATATCTGGATCTTGTTTGATGCGAGACGGTTATTCATTTAAATCAGAGAATAATGGTTGTTCTATTTATATGAGTAATATCTTTTATGGTCATGCACCCTTGATGACTGGTCTATTATTGTTGAATCTCGATAGTAATGATACACATATTCATAGTATTGAAGCCAAAAGATATAAGTTTAATAATGATAGTGCAACTTATTTGTGGCACTGCCGTTTAGGTCATATTGGTGTAAAGCGCATGAAGAAACTCCATGCTGATGGGCTTTTGGAATCACTTGATTATGAATCACTTGATGCTTGCGAACCATGCCTCATGGGCAAGATGACTAAGACTTCGTTCTCCGGAACAATGGAGCAAGCAACGGACTTGTTGGAAATAATACATACTGATGTATGCGGTCTGATGAGTGTTGAGGCTCGCGGCGGGTATCGTTATTTTCTGACCTTCACAGATGATTTGAGCAGATATAGGTATATCTACTTGATGAAACATAAGTCTGAAACATTTGAAAAGTTTAAAGAATTTCAGAGTGAAGTGGAAAATAATCAGAACAAGAAAATAAAGATACTGTGATCTGATCGTGGAGGTGAATATTTGAGTTATGAGTTGGTATTCATTTGAAACAGTGCTGAATAGTCTCGCAGCTCACGCCACCTAGAACACCTTAGCGTAATGGTGTGTCCGAACGTCGTAATCGTACTTTATTGGATATGGTACGATCTATGATGTCTCTTACTGATTTACCGCTATCATTTTGGGGTTATGCTTTAGAGACGGCTGCATTCACGTTAAATAGGGCACCATCCAAATCCGTTGAGACGACACCATATGAACTGTGGTTTGGCAAGAAACCCAAGTTGTCGTTTCTTAAAGTTTGGGGCTGCGATGCTTATGTGAAAAAGCTTCAACCTGATAAGCTCGAACCCAAATCGGAGAAATGTGTCTTCATAGGATATCCAAAAGAGACTATTGGGTACACCTTCTATCACAGATCTGAAGGCAAGATATTTGTTGCTAAGAATGGAGCCTTTCTAGAGAAGGAGTTTCTCTCGAAAGAAGTGAGTGGGAGGAAAGTAGAACTTGATGAGGTAATTATACCTGCTCCCTTATTGGAAAGTAGTTCATCACAGAAATCAGTTCCAGTGATTCCTACACCAATTAGTGAGGAAGCGAATGATAATGATCATGAAACTTCTGATCAAGTTACTACTGAAGCTTGTAGGTCAACCAGAGTAAGATCCGCACCAGAGTGGTATGGTAATCCTGTTCTGGAGGTCATGCTACTTGACCATGATGAACCTACGAACTATGAGGAAGCAATGATGAGCCCAGATTCTGCGAAATGGCTTGAGGCCATGAAATCTGAGATGGGACCCATGTATGAGAACAAAGTGTGGACTTTGGTTGACTTGCCCGATGATCGGCAAGCAATAGAGAATAAATGGATCTTCAAGAAGAAGACCGACACTGACGGTAATGTTACTGTCTACAAAGCTTGACTTGTTGCGAAAGGTTTTCAACAAGTTCAAGGAGTTGACTACGATGAGACCTTCTCACCCGTAGCGATGCTTAAGTCTGTCCGAATCATGTTAGCAATTGCCGCATTTTATGATTATGAAATTTGGCAAATGTATGTCAAAACTGCATTCCTTGATGGATACCTAAAAGAAGAGTTGTATATGAGGCAACCAGAAGGTTTTGTCGATCCAAAAGGTGTTAACAAAGTGTGCAAGCTCCAGCGATCCATTTATGGACTGGTGCAAGCCTCTCGGAATTGGAATATACGCTTTGATAGTGTGATCAAAGCATATGGTTTTATACAGACTTTTGGAGAAGCCTGTATTTACAAGAAAGTGAGTGGGAGCTCTGTAGCATTTCTGATATTATATGTGGATGACATATTGTTAATCGGAAATGATATTGAATTTCTAAATAGCATAAAAGGATACTTGAATAAGAATTTTTCAATGAAAGACCTCGGTGAAGCTGCTTATATATTGGGCATCAAGATTTATAGAGATAGATCAAGACACTTAATTGGACTTTCACAAAGCACATACCTTGATAAAGTTTTTAAGAAGTTCAAAATGGATCAGTCAAAGAAAGGGTTCTTGCCTGTGTTACAAGGTGTGAAGTTGAGTCAGACTCAATGCCCGACCACTTCAGAAGATAGAGAGAAAATGAAAGTCATTCCCTATGCCTCAGCCATAGGTTCTATCATGTGTGCAATGCTGTGTACCAGACCTGATGTGTGCCTTGCTATTAGTTTAGCAGGGAGGTACCAAAGTAATCTAGGGGTGGATCACTAGACAACGGTTAAGTACATCCTGAAATACCTGAAAAGGACTAAGGATATGTTTCTCGTTTATGGAGGTGACAAAGAGCTCGTCGTAAATGGTTACGTCGATGCAAGCTTTGACTCTGATCCGGATGACTCTAAGTCACAAACCGGACACGTATTTATATTGAATGGTGGAGCTGTCAGTTGGTGCAGTTTCAAGCAGAGCGTCGTGGCGGGATCTACGTGTGAAGTGGAGTACATAGCTGCTTTGAAAGCAGCAAATGAAGGAGTTCATATCCGATCTAGGTGTAATACCTAGTGCATCGAGTCCAATGAAAATCTTTTATGACAATACTGGAGCAATAGCCTTGGCGAAGGAATCCAGATTTCACAAGAGAACCAAGCACATCAAGAGACGCTTCAATTCCATCTACAATCTAGTCAAGGAGGGAGACATAGAAGTTTGCAAAATACATACGGATCTGAATGTTGTAGACCCGTTGACTAAGCCTCTTCCACGAGCAAAACATGATCAGCACCAAGACTCCATGGGTGTTAGAATCATTACTATGCAATCTAGATTATTGACTCTAGTGCAAGTGGGAGACTGAAGGAAATATGCCCTAGAGGCAATAATAAAGTTGTTATTTATATTTCCTTATATCATGATAAATGTTTATTATTCATGCTAGAATTGTATTAACCGAAAACTTAGTACATGTGTGAGTACATAGACAAACAGAGTGCCCCTAGTATGCCTCTACTTGACTAGCTCGTTAATAAAAAATGGTTAAGTTTCCTAATCATAGACATGTGTTATCATTTGATGAACGGGATCACATCATTAGAGAATGATGTGATGGACAAGACCCATCCATTATCTTAGCATTAATGATCGTTTAGTTTTATTGCTATTGCTTTCATCATGACTTATACATGTTCCTCTGACTATGAGATTATGCAACTCCCGAATACCGGAGGAACACCTTCTGTGCTATCAAACGTCACAACGTAACTGGGTGATTATAAAGATGCTCTACAGGTGTCTCCGATGGTGTTTGTTGAGTTGGCATAAATCGAGATTAGGATTTGTCACTCCGTGTATCGGAGAGGTATATCTGGGCCCTCTCGGTAATGCTCATCACTATAAGCCTTGCAAGCAATGTGACTAATGAGTTAGTTACGGGATGATACATTACAGAACGAGTAAATAGACTTGCCGGTAACGAGATTGAACTATGTATGATGATACCGACGATCAAATCTCGGGCAAGTAACATGCCGATGACAAAGGGAACAACATATGTTGTTATGCGGTTTGACCGATAAAGATCTTCGTAGAATATGTAGGAGCCAATATGAGCATCCAGGTTCCGCTATTGGTTATTGAACGGAGATGTGTCTTGGTCATGTCTACATAGTTCTCGAACCCGTAGGGTCCGCAAGCTTAACGTTCGATGACGATTTGTATTATGAGTTATGTGATTTGATGACTGAAGTTTGTTCGGAGTCCTGGATGAGATCACGGACATGGCGAGGAGTCTCGAAATGGTCGAGACATAAAGATTGATATATTGGACGATGTTATTCGGACACCGGATAAGTTCCGAGAGGTACCGGATAATTATCGGAGTGCCGGAGGGTTATCTAAACCCCCGGGGGAACTACTGGGCCCTGATGGGCCATAGTGGGGAGAGAGAAAGGGCCACAAGGGGCTGGCCGCCCCCCCCCCCCCCCTTGGGTCCGAATTGGACTAGGGGAAGGGGGCGGCGCCCCCCTTTCCTTCCCTTCCCCCTCTCCTTTCCTTCTTCCCCCTTTACTCCAGGTGGAATCCTACTAGGACTTGGTGTCCTAGTACAACTGCCTTCTCCTGGTGCGCCCTACAGGGCCGGCCGGCCTCCCCCTCCCCTCCTTTATATACGAGGGCAGGGGGCACCCTAGAACACACAAGTTTCTCTTAACCATGTGCGGTGCCCCCCTCCACAGTTACACACCTCGGTCATATCGTCGTAATGCTTAGGCGAAGCCCTGCGCCGGTAACTTCATCATCCTCGTCGCCACGCCGTCGTGCTGACGGAACTCTCCCTCTTCCTCAACTGGATCAAGAACCCGAGGGACGTCATCAAGCTGAACGTGTGCTGAACGCGGAGGTGCCGTACGTTCGGTACTTGGATCGGTTGGATCGCGAAGACGTTCGACTACATCAACCGTGTTACTAAACGCTTCCGCTTTCGGTCTACGAGGGTCGTGGACACACTCTCCCCGCTCGTTGCTATGCTTCTCCTAGATAGATCTTGCGTGATCGTAGGAATTTTTTTGAAATACTACGTTCCCCAACACGCCCCCGGTGCCACACCTTTCTGTCTTATGCATGCTAGCACTGAGCTCGAATCGATGCGTGCTGGAGCATTGATTTCTTCATATAAAAGTACTAACTATCATGTGGATACGTTTATAAATATGAAGGTGAAAAAAAGAAAGCACCTCATTTTTTCTAATTCCAATCTTACTGCTGCAATAGAGATAAACATTTTACGCTTATAATTTCAGATTGTACATTTATTGAGTGCATATAACATTATTGTTCCCAATGCCACTGGTTTCAAGCTAATTGGGGAAATACGATCAAATTGGAAGAACAAAATACAGTCAAACTCATAGATAAGGGAAGAAGAAAACATACCCTTGATATTTGAATGACGGAAGACCGTCAACACCTGTGCCGCTATAGAATCGGTGCCCCGGACGACATCGCGACGTCAACGAGGCATCACTGTAAGGTCCCTGTCAAATAAATCAATGCACACAATCGATAGACAGGAAGGTGGGGCTCGGTTAAGCTTCTATGCCGGAGATCTTTGCCCATGGTACATGAGAGGAAGGAGAGGGAGAGAGATGACATTGAACAATTTTTCTAACCCTAGCTCCCATGGCATACGGCGACACGGGGGAAAAGAAGGGGCAGAGGATGAGAGAGAGAGAGAGAGAGAGAGAGAGAGAGAGAGAGAGAGAGAGAGAAAGAGGATGGGTACAGAATTCAGCTAACTTCAAGGTAAATCTGAAAAATTACTAGCAGCTCCCAATGCTGATGGATCATATTACTTGGTTTCACATCTAAAGGCCCAGAAGGTCTCGGCGCACTCGTTGCACGAGACATGCTCTCACCATCATTGCTCCCCCGAGGTTTTCTTGGTAGATTTTTTCCCTGGCACCCAGATGTGGAAAGATAATGTATATTTGCATGCAACATTGCTGCCATGAGTACCACCGCCCCACGATGCGCTTAGCTATTTGCATCATTTCACAGTTGGATGGTGTGCAGTTTCAAATTATCAACCAACTAACCCCACGAGCGACGAGTCGCAGCGACAGCTATGTGAGCTGAACTGATTAATGGTGCAACATACCCATATCAGTCGAGCAGATAACTACACCATATGAATGATTATAAAATCTGATCATAGGCCCATCCCGATGATTTGGGAAGAGGCAACTGCTAATGACCGTTTGGGACAATCCTTGCTTCGTTTTGAAGCGCGTTGGCTGAGAGAAACGAATTTTGTGGAATTCGAAAAAATGCTTCTTTTTCTAAACAGAAAAATCTGGACTTTTTATGACAAACATTAACAAGTGTTTCACATGCGCGCAAAATTTTGCCATGAAATGACATTCATGAAGGTCTCGGCAAAAAATAATTCAATGCTCCAAAAAGAGTGTTTTTGGAAGCATTTTGGATAACACTTTGCATTCGGTTTATTCAATTTATACGGCTATGTTGTACTCCCTCTGTAAACTAATATAAGAGTGTTTAGATAACTAAAGTAGTGATCTAAACGCTCTTATATTAGTTTACGGAGGGAGTACTATTTTTGGTTTGTATAGTATTGATACTTTGGTAAATACAATATAAAATTTAAATATGGTCCAATTTTGGTATGGTATCGGTATATACGATAATAACCAAAGTAGATGCGAATTTAAAAATGACATAATAATATTTGCAAATTCATGACTCAAAACACATACACTTTTTTATAGAAAACATTTATAAGTAGCATGCATGGATTCATGCCTTGATGATTGTTCGTGCATGCAAATGTGCAGTGTATACTTTTTGCAAGAAACAAATGACTACGTTACCAGAAAAATAGACATGCTTAGCAGGAATCTGACTCATGCACAAAAAGTTTACTACGTTGCAAGATCCTTTGGGCCTAACTGCCTAAGTATGGCTGGTTGCTCAAGAAATATAAATAGTTTTTTTTTATTTGGTTAACCGTCCAATTTTTTGTATATAGAAAAAAAAATCAAACTGTTAAGGAAATTTTGTTCCATACATAAAACCAAAAATAATAATAACCACAAAAATGGTTCGGTCCGTTTTATTTCGGTATGATTTGTTGGTTCAATTTTAAAATGGACCGTGTGAATCCTGGAGCATCAATTTTGTTTTTTCTGCCGAGACTCCCCTTAATGTCATTCCATCAGGAAAGTTAGCACGCGTGTGAAACACACATCAATATTTGTAGCAAAAAAAATCAGATTTCTTAAATTTGTGTAGTAATATTTTTTCGGATTTTACTTTAACAAAGTGTGCATGGGCGCTCGAGGTCACAAGAGCACTTTCACTTGTTATCTCACTTTCTCTCTAAAAGGAAAATAAAACCTTTCTGAAGATTTTAGGGCCCATTTTCCCCTCAGGGGGCCCGTCTACCTTTGGATGGCCTGGAGCCCGACGGGCCGGCCGTCGATTGATGTAGATCCGCGAAGGTGAGAGTACTACAAAGCAGCCTCTGGAAGATTGGAACGCGTGCGTCTCACCCTCTCCCACGAACCCTAGCTAGGCTCTCCCCATCGGCGGCGGCGGCAGCGGCAGCGAAGAAGAAGAGAAGAAGAAGGAAGATGATCTACGACGTGAACTCCCCACTGTTCCGCTCCTTCCTCAGCCAGAAGGGCGGCGCGTCCTCCGACAAGAGGTAACCCCTCCCCGTTCCCAGGCCCCGTCTCATCCAAAATCCCCCCTGCAGATCTGTTCTTCCAGTTCCCCCCTTCACGGTTCGGGTTGCACGAGCGACTAATTCGTGATAATCAGTGCGGTGTGAATACCCCGTGGTTGTTCTTGCTCTCGATTCGTGCCGGTTAACTCGTAAAAAGATGTGCTGTAGCGTCCGATTTGTGCATGTATTCGTTGTTCTTGCCGGAAAAAATATGCCTTCAGGCCGTGTGGTTAGGGGCTCGACGAGAGGCGTTTGTTCGATTAGATTGGTCCACATGGATGTGTGCGTTGATCGATAGAGAAGTCATGTCTTGTGTGGGCTTGCTCGTTTGTAACACACAAGGAACTACTTACTTGCTGCCTTCCTAGATTTAGTTATTTTACTGAAGGGAAAATTGGGAGTCTGAAGAAAATTGGAGACGTGGAGGTTCTTAGTGCTTGCAATCTGCAACATTTCAGATAAACTGCTTCAACATTTTACATGAAAATGGTTGGATTTGAATCATTTGGTGATTGTAGTAGGTGGTCAAATTGTCTTGCAAACAAAAATAGCTGTTTAGTTGTAAGAGCATGTGCAGCCTTATAAATGAACTAAACACCGTGGATGCTCCAAATTTGTAAAGCTTGTTTAATATTCTCAAGTAGGCATGTGTTATCTTAATATTATTGTGGTGGTCTAAGTCTCCTGCTCTTAAATGGTAAGTCTCCTGCTCTTGAGTAGGAGCTAGAGAGTACTCTTGTAGGTGTTTTCTCTGCTCTTGTTTGAATATTAAGTACTCCCTCCGTCCAAAAAGCTTGTCCCTCAAATGGATGTATCTAGCATCAAGTTAGTGCTAGATACATCCATTTGAGGAACAAGCTTGGGACAAGCTTTTTCGGACAGAGGGAGTGACAGGTAACTCACCAACATCCTATTGTTGTACTATAGAGTGCCATAACCTTGCTGTCGGAGAATTGCTGAGAGAGCAACAAACTCATGACTTTATCTAAGGGGCTGTGTACTAAAGTGACGCCCGTTGTAGTTCCGTGGTTGATGGTAGGAGCTCGATAAAATGTGCATGTGCCTATCGTAGTGTACACTTGGTTTATCCACATGGTAGTTTATATGACTACATACATGCAGTGGTAGAAAGCTGTTTGTACGCAGGAAACTAAGCTTGTTCTTACTGATTAAACTGTGACACAGCTTGTGTTCCCTAATTTTTAATCAAGTCAATGTTTAGATTGTTTTTGTGTTACTACTGAGCACGAAGGAGCAGCTGCAAAATGCATTTCTAGAAAGACCCATTTGCATCGAACTTTGACAACGACTCCTAATTTGCTGTAAATGTGATGAATGCTGAATTCAAGTGACTGACTCCCTTTGCTTTGCTGATGGCAGGAAAATGGAAGAGCAGAAGCCGAAGGACCAGAGGTTCAAGGCCAACGAGAACAAGCCTGTAATGAACGAATGAGCGTTGTCTGGACAGTCGGGTGCCTGCAAGGCCTAGCTGCCAATCATGTGACTCCTATGTTAAAATGAGTGGTGTGAACATTTGTCTGGTCGTTCTGAAAACCATCCAAGTATCCAGTACTGTGTTTGAAGTTCCTATATATCTGAACTGCATGCCTGGAATGATAAATTAAAATTAGGAGATTTATCTTGTGATCTGTTCTCGTGGACCACTCGTGGTTTTGGAATCCACTTCTATATGGTGATTTGTGTAGCACCTTCTTTGCTGTCTACAGTATACTACTATCCCATGTTTCTTCCTTTCTGACTCAAGCTATTTTCTCACGTTCTGTCTCTCAACATATACCTGTTCTTCATCTGCACTGGTCAGAACTAGTCAAGTTGTAACATTTTCAAAAATAAACTAGTTCTTCTGTTCAACTTTGCTACTCTTGCTTTGAAGTGGCATTCCATCATGGTCCCAGGGGAGCGAAGCTGTACACTTGACAAACGAAAGGCCTATTCGCCTCCAAATGAGAAACCCGAGGGAGCATCTGCGCAATGGCCTTAACTAGCTCATGCTGATATGTTCTCGATTCTGCTAGCAGCTGCTGATGGCTACTTCTGTGCAAAAGCTTGTTTCAGAAGCTATGGCTGAATTTGCTGACCTTGGCCACCGCTCTTCTCCTTCCTGCCCCTGGATGATCCGTCTTAGCATCATCCTTAGAGCAACTCCAATGGGGCGACCCATTTTGTCTGTTTGAGTTATCCGGACACAAAACTTGCCTAACGGAGCGACCTAAACGGACGTCCGTGTCCGTGTGCTATCCGTCCCCGGCCCAAACTTGGCCCAAATCTAGGAACAAATGGGTACGAAGCGGACATACCCTTGGTCCCATTTAGCAGTGAGCGCGCACGAGCTGGCGTCCCCACTCCTCCTTCACCACCTTCTCCACCGTCCCGCTCACAGGCGCAGGCCGCCGCCATCCCCACCCAGTCCTCCTTCCCGCCTCCTCCGCCGTCCTCGAGGCCCGCCGCCGCGCTCAGTGGCGCAAGCTGCATCCCATGCCGTGGTCCAGGACGACGGGGAGATCTCCGCTGCCGCCTCCCGTTTTGAGCCGAGCCGATGGGGCCGGGAACTGCACGCGGGCGGCGCGGCGTCGGGAAGACCCGGGGAACTGCAGATCTCGTCGGCGGCGGCGCATGGTCGGGCCTCTCCCGCGCACCAGCTCCTGAAGCAAATGGTTCTTGGAGCAGCTCCTCTGCGCCAGATTGATCGTAGTGGCTGCGGTGGAGAAGAAGGGTGGAGGGGGACTGATGACGTCGGCGAGCCAGCGCCCTCGGGCCGCCGGCGGCGCTGGCGCGGGGCCGGGGCACTGCCTGTCGTGCGCGAGGCCGGCTCGCTTGGTGCTGCTGCTGCTGTGCGCTTGCCTGCTATTTTGCTTGTCCGCTGCATGTATCGCGTTGGGTGCATCGCATGTCTGCCGCATGTCCGCTAGACGGACAGATAACCCAAACGGATAAAAAAACGAACAAAATCCGTGTCCGCTTGGATCACTGCGTCGGAGTTGCTCTTATCACCACTTCCAGCTTCTTTGTTGGGCTCTACGGGTGCAGCACTGCTTTCTTTGGCGCTGGTGCACCTACATGAATCATCATCATATATTCTCAACAGCGGATACATCAGCTGGGTTTTGTTTCGGTGGTTTTGGACCACCGTAATCTACCAGAATGACCTCGACCTGCAATCCAGGTGACGGCAATTTTGTCTGGATGACATAATAATAGTCTGTTAGTCTGAACAAAGTCAGAGCAGCACGGTAACCTCATGATAAATGGCTTGTCATTGCGCAATGTATTTTCTTCACTTAGTGGTAATAGCTAGCCATTTACGTCCACACCAAAAAAAATAAACCAAGCATCAGTTACCTTATCAAAATCATTTGGATTCAATGTCACTCTGTTCTCCATCATCGTTGTATTTATCCAACTGAAAATGACGGGTGATAGTGTACCATAGGATTTAAGACTAATTTATATGCAGTTTCCTGTGATGTACTTCCTCCGTCGTTTTTCTTACATCTGTGCAAGAAAATTCCGCACCAATAAAAAGGCCAAGGACAAGAAGCAAGATATTTCCATGAAGCAATGATACATCAGCACTGTTTGTTCTAGCTTCGCTTGGATTTTAATCACCTGTGGATTCGCTTCAATGCCGAAGCTGATTCTAGGAATCAGCTCCGCCACCGAAGTACACTTTGAGGTGCTTCAGAAAATTGCACTAAAAATGATCCAAATGCAGATTCAGCTTCACTGGCAAAGCTGATTCCAAATAGCTGTTTGTTTCAGATTCCAGATTCGGCTTCACTGGTAAAGCTGAATCTGGTCCCAAAATCCGAAACAAACAGGGCCGGCTAATGACCTAGGCAACGAGAAAACCATAAGTCCCTTCCTTGGTGCACTAAACCAGAAATCTTCTCGCTGAAAATGGGTTGAAATCGAGTCTCCAGATGAGAGCACAAAGGAATGACTTCCCACACATTTACAGTAAGAAAGCAAGATCTTCCCTAGGTCATATCCTAGTTAGCAGTGAAACAAGAGAGCTTGAATAAGAGCGCTTTGTTTTAGAGAAACAACAATATAAATGAAACAAAGAAAAATGGCAAATAAAGCCATAACGAAGTAGGACGCACAAGTAGCTACCACACAAGTTCCAGATCTGATTTCTTTATAGCATTATTCTCTTGTTTAGTTTCAGTAATGCAAAGTCTATAGAAACACGGAAGACAAATAAGGTGGAGGTCAGCATATCTATATTCACTAGATTTCGAAAGTATTATGCTTTCTAAATCTCGAGAGAGGTCCTGAATAAGATGGAACATCATAATTGGTAATCTCAATTTAACACAATTTCTGATGCCATTTGGACTAAAGTTCTCTGAAATGGTTGCCTGGGTTCACAGTCTGAATTGTTTCGCTCTAGTGACATAGATTTCTTTCATTTTCCATAGACTCCACTGATTTCCAAAATTTGATTGTTCTATTTACTACAGTAGCCACCTGCCACACTGTACCCAGCAAGGGAGCCGCCACGCCAACACGGTGTGGCAGGATGGCTACGGTTTGCCGCGCCTCCGTTCTGTGCCAGTGCACGAACTGTGGAATATTCAGATTGGGTTTCTATCTGCAAATGACTGTTCAGTGTTCACACCAAGTTATGTAGTTTATACTAGGAAAAGAAATGCATACTCGTAACCAGAACAAAGCAATTAGCGCACAAGATGATCAGAAATTTCAGATTGGGTATGTTTTCAGCCTCAAAGTACTATTTCAACGTGCAGATGTGTGCCTCGGTATGTTGGTAGTATGAAGCAAATGTGAAATTTGAGGTTGACACATGAGTCTTTCCACATGTCGCAGTATATTCTAAAGTAAGCCTGCTTAGAAATTACAAAATATATTTTTGATATTTGCAGGAACTGGTTTTTGTAATTCCTGCATTCCAAACATGGCATCAAACTAGAAGTACACACAAAACAAATGTCAGTTGCAGGGCGCCTAGTTAACTTACATTCAACAGTTCAGCCTCTGTGTATGGGTGAGTCGTGGTATGTGTGCTTTCGCCTTCTCTGGCTACTGCCATCCTTCTCTGCTTATTGTGGTGATATTATTTTAAACAAAGGCAAAAGATTTGTCTGACACATTAATTAAGCAGAAAAGAGAATTATCAGTTAATTATCATAAAACCGGGTAAAAACCGGTACAGCCTGCCAAGTGGCACACATAGGATACCATACACACACCTCTCTAAAGAGAGCCTTATCAAGAGAGCATAGAGGTGTCATTGTCATAACTTCTCAACGAGGCGTCATCGCCATCCCAAATCACCGAGCAAGCGACTCCGACTTCATCGCAGACGAGGGTCGACCCAACCCACCCCATTGTGCCCACAACGAGGTCCAAGGTCGATGAGCAGCAACACGAACAAGTTATGCGTAAGCATTTTATTCTTTCTTGTTGCCAACGATCCACTGTCTTGACGCGCCGTGCGTTGAGCCAGAGCGATGTCTCTTCCTTGGCTTGGTGTCGCGCGGTGACATAGCAGATCATCTGCTTGTACTCGCCGTTTACGGATGTCCCATCACCGTCCTGCTGCGTGACCCTCTCAAGTTTCTACTGTAGCATGATCGTCGGGTGTCCATCGGGCAGCTGCGGCCATGCAAACTCTCCCTCGGTGCCTCAGTGCCTCAGGCAAAGCCACCTGACATTCTGCCACACTCTGACTACGAGTATGGCGCCATCAGTAAGCACACCAGTGGAATAGGATCAAGGGGGGCTATGGCCCCCTACCCTAGAGAAATTATGTGAAATATAATTAGTTGTTAAACAAGCTCTGTCAAGCTCCGTCACCGAAACACACAATCTTCGACAGGGTTAAATAGCAGTATAATACTATGAAGCAAGAGTGGGTAAGAAATGTGTGGTCTGCAGATGACACGGGTATGTTTTGGGGGATCAAGAACTACAACGAGATGTTGCCAGGGGACATGAACGTGCAGAAAGAGATGTTGCTAGGGACATGAACGTTCAGAAAGAGATGTTGCTAGAGAAAGACCCGAGCGACTTCAGCTTCTCGGGTGGCTGGGTGTTCCCGAGGAGGGTCTACTTTGATTGATGCGAGTGTTTCATGCTACTGCTGGATCAATACCCTTCACTGCCCAACGCGTGGCCTGTGGCGTGCATGTCTCGGCCCTGCAATGGATTTTGGTCGCCAGATCTTGCCTGCTCTCGCTATCTGTGTTCCTTCTCGTGTAAAGGATAGCTGACTAACCCTGAGTACATGGGTTTTGAGTCTCAGTTTAATTCTCTCCCTGTAGTACAACTAATCCAGCATATACCTCTTCTTTTAGCGTCAGTAGATTTACTATTACTCAGCAACACATGGCCGTGGCAAAAGAAAATCATAAAAAACTTCATATTCAGGAAGAATGTCTTATTCCCAGCAATTACATGGTCCTTTGATGCTAGCACGAAGTGCAAGCTCGGATATGGCTTCTTTGTGATGCGACAATCAAATATTTGAATATGCTTTCCCTGCTCTGTTTAACTTCGCCCTGAACAAGTTCTACCCAGTTTAATCTTAATTCAATCAAGCAATTGGTCGCCAGCACCAAAACCTGTCCTACTTGTAACTTCATCGGCTGAACTGGTCAACCTCCTCCCTTCAGTGCCGGTGCACGAACTGTGGAATATTCAGATTGGGGTTCTATCTGCATGACTGTTCACACCAAGTTATACAGTTTACTAGGCAAAAAATTGCATACTCGTAACCAGATCAAAACAATTAGCGCACAACATGATCATAAATTTCAAAACCAAAAGACTACTCCACTTAGTTTGATGAAGCAGTCCCGCTACAAAGAAATCATCCTGAGCACAATAGGATTAAACAAGAACCCATCCCCAACACATTTCGTTCCGAGGATTAAACAAGCACTAATCCACACCAAGCAAACAGACTTAATCCACACCAAGCAAACATGCTCAATTCCTACTCTTGGGGGGCAACACAATCCTGCGGAGCTCCCTTCTCATCACGAATGAGCCCCAACGACCTCATCCTCCCCCGGAACGCCTCCGGATTGTCGCACTCAGTAATGTAGTTATCCATGCCTATGTTCAGGGCCCTGCACATCTCAGCCCACATTACGAGCGCCGCCCCCATTGGTGGCCCAATCTTCTTGAGCTCCTCCGGCAACTTATCCCCCAGCTTCAAGCCAAGGTCACGCTGATGCTTGATGTAGGCAGCATCATGGCGCTGGAAGGCGATTCGGCTGACCAGACGTGCGGCCAGGCACCTCCGCCGGAACAGAAGCTCGTCGTGGTGGTGCCGCAGCTCCTTGTGTATCTGGAAGTACTCTCGTAACCCCTCCATCCCTGACCGGTGCTGCTCCTTCAGGTCCTTGATCCTCTTCCGCTCCTCGTCCGTCATCGGCACAGGGCGGCGCATCTTCTTCTCTGCAACGGTACCAAAATCAAAGACCACAGAATGGTGAAACTGCTGCCCCTGGCCTGGCTCCAAGGGTGCTCGAGGATTAATGACTTCAAGGGTTCGAGGGCGGGTATTTGGACCTGGGTTCGCGAGGTCCGCAGGAGCGGTCGCCGGTGCGGAGCGGGCGAGCGGCTTCTCCTTCTCGGGGTCGGCCGGCGGGAGCGGTGATCGGGTGGAGGTGGCCATAGATGTAGGTTTATTGAGGGGAATTTGATTATTTGCCACCCCTTACTTGGTACATTGACTATTTGTCACTCTTTACTTTGCATTTGATCTGGTGACACTCTTTATCTGGGTGTTTGATATTTTGCCCTTTGTCAGACGGGTCCCACAACAAAAGACAAACTTACCCTTACCTCTCAATTGACTAGGAACAGAGGAGTGCTCGCTCGATCTCATCCCCTCTGTCGCACGCGAGGCTCTGGCGCTACTGGTCGGCGGCGGCGGCCCGGGTGGTACTCGACGGCGGCGGCCCCGGTGAGTCCCTCTCTCTCGCTCCCTTCCTCTGTCCCGTTCCATCCCTCTCTCCCACTCATCTCCCCGGCGGCGGCGGCGGCCGGCCCTAGGGTTAGGGTAACCGGCAGGCGCGGCGGCCGGCCCTAGGGTTAGGGTCACCAGCAGGGGAAGGAGAGACTGCAGTACTAGGGGCAACGGCAGCAGGGTAGAAGGTGCAGGAGGGGAGCAAGAGGGGGCAGCGGCAGCAGGCCAAGAAGGGTCAGCGAGGAGCAGCAAAGGGCCGGCAGGGAGCAGCAAAAAGGTTCAAGAGAGGAGTGCAGCAAGAGTTCATCCCTTCCCCTGTGTAATGTTTGGTCAAATAGGTATAAGGGCATACTAGTCCTCTATTTTGTTCACTTATGTTGTCTATTATTTCCAAAGTTTGTTTTGTGTTGAAAAGTGGCAAAAGATCAAAGTCCAAAATATAGAATGTCATCAAATTAATTACAAAGTAAGGGGTGGCAAATTATCAAAGTCCAAAGAAAGTGATGGCAAATTATCAAATCCCCCGTTTATTGAGGTGACCCTTGCGGCCGCGGCGGCAATTGCGGGGTAAAGCGATCAAGGACGAAGCCAGTATGCCACGATCCCTCGAGGGGCCGACTTGACACTGCGTAGTGGACCTCATGTCTCGTGATGGGCTTTGATCAGCTAATGGACTAAAATGTTGACATGTTGTTTGTTCCAAAAAATATCCACCAACCCATAATAAGGCCAGTTGTTTTGGCGTCTTAAAAAAATAAGACGCCTCCTCTCTAACTTTTTCATAAGCCGTCTCTGTCATTTATTGAAGTTTCCGAACTAGTTATGTGATAACTAATTTAGAAGCCTCAACAAAATTAGAAAGCGGCTTATCATTTATGCTGGGGAGAGGCAACTAATTTTTTAAGCCGCCCAAAGTGTCTTTATGTAAATATATGAAAATATAACGCGACTACAACATGACTGTACGTTAGGCTTCGGGCGCAATGCATCATAGCTCTCCTATGTATTCAGAGCACCGGTCATTCAATCGGAATTACCATCGAGTCCGTGTCCCCTTCTCATCCGGTTGATTGTATATTCAAATGCCTTCTCTTTTACACTTTTACACTAATGGACTCCGTTCGGAAAATGTCGAGATGTTGAAGCAATGCAGCAGGCGATGGAAAAACTTCAACACATCGACTACGTCGCTCATCCCCCCTTCGGGGGTGGTTTAGGGAACTGTGTCTCTGTTGTGTTTTGAGCCCATGTGCTCTGTTTATGGGCCTTCGGCCATATACCCCATCATTCTGAACTGATTTTATTTTCGTTTCAATGAACCCATGTGTCTCTGTTTAGTTGGTGGGCTTTATTAATTTAAAGTCGAATCCTCCTTACGTCTTTGTTCTAAAAAATAAATAAATCAACCACAGTCATGAAAATAGAAGCGGACACCGAATTTTCATTTATTTGTGAAATAATTTGTACATAGCAAAAGGATCCTAATAAAATAATGATAAAATCCAACTCTACAACTTTGTGTCGTATGTAAGGTTGACGGTCCCGCGTGGAACTGACCTACTTCGTCGTCATTGGCAGCTTTCATGACTTGTGTCTTCCTAAAACATCATTTTTATTTGTGGTACATTTGTGGCATCCCCACCGCCAACCGCCACCGCCGGGCCGCACCGCCGCCGAATCTGCGCCCGATCTACACCGGAGCACCACCCGCCGAGGAGCACCGTCCCCGAAAACCGCCGTCCGAGCCGGGGAACCGCGACGGGAAGAGGAAGAGGGCCGCCACCGCCGGCGGCGCCAGCCGCCGGCAGCGGCCGGAGGAGGGGTGGGAGGTGGGGCTGGGCGCGAGGGGAGAGAGGGCTGCCCTGGTTGCCCCGCTCGGGGGGGAGGGGTA
>NC_057799.1:550780511-550791213 GCF_018294505.1 Triticum aestivum | reverse complement strand
GTCGGCTAGATTAATAACAGGGCTGGACCGAATGTTTTTCAGGTCGATCGCTCTCCTATGTATTCAGACCACCGGTCATTCAATCGGAACTACCATTGAGTATGTGTTCCCTTCTCATCCGGTTGACTGTATATTCAAATACCTTCTCTTTTTACACTAATGGACCCCGTTCGGAAAATGTCGAGATGTTGAAGCAATGCAGCAGACGATGGAAAAACTTCAACACATCGACTAAGTCGCTCATGGCATTTCCTATTTGGCGCCACAGGCGCCAGTTAACGTGCATTTGTTAACTGGCGCCTGTGGCGTCTGTAAATGGGCCGGCCCATCTAAGCGCCGATGGACGTTTTTTTTTAAGATTCTGTGAACTTTTTTGAGATTGATGAACTTTTTTGAATACTAATGAACTTTTTCGAAATTTAATGAACATTTGTCTTAAAAATGGATGAACTTTTTTTGATTTATGAACTTTTTTTCAGTTCCATGAACTTTTTCTAAAAATACATGAACTTTTTTTCAATTTCTATGAACTTTTGCTAAATTGGATGTACTTTTTTTAACTTGAATGAAGTTTTTTTTCAAATTGATGAACTTTTTCAAAATTTATGAACCTTTTTAAAGATGTGAACGTATTTTTTCAAATGGATGAACTTTTTTCTTTAAATCTGTAAACCTTTCTTCATTTCATATTTTTATTTTCGTAAAAAAATGAAAAAAACTTGGGGCAGCATGCTAGTGGGCCGGCCCATGCTAGCAGCGCTGCAGGCGCCGGATCGTTAACGGGCGCCTGTAGCGCTGTATAGGAGCTCCCGTCGCTCATCCCCCTTTGGGGGTCGTTTAGGGAACTGTGTCTCTGTTGTGTTTTGAGCCCATGTGCTCTGTTTATGGGCCTTCGGCCATGTACCCCATCGTTCTGAACTGATTTATTTTCGTTTTGATGAACCCATGTGTCTCCGTTTAGTTGGTGGGCTTTATTAATTTAATGTCAGATCCTCCTTACGTCTTTGTTTTAAAAATAGATAAATCAACTAGAGTCATCAAAATAGAAGCGGACACCGAATTTTCATTTATTTGTGAAATAATTTGTACATAGCAAAAGGACCCTATAATAAAATTATGATAATAACCAACCCTACAACTTTGCGTCATATGTGAGGTCGACGGTCCTGCGTAGGACTGACCTACTTCGTCGTCATTGGCAGCCGACGCGATTGAGGCGGAGCTGCCGAAGGATGCCTCTTTGGCAATATCATTGTGATGCTGCAGCGTTGTCGTCCTCCCCCTCCAGTCCCTCGAATAGCTGGTTGCGCATCGTCGCGGAGCTGCCAATGTTGTGGATGATGTGAGCGTTGTGCACAGACACGAGCATCGCCCGGTTGACGTCAATGATGAGCTAGGGTCACCGCAACCATGTATGCGACGACGACGACGATGGACTCGCACTCCGCATCCATCTGCTCCTCCGCCAGTCGATGCTCCTCGAAGAGGGACAGATTGTAGTGTTGCTCTGCCAATAGTTGTCCGGACTCCTAAAAGAATGGTAAACGTTTACACCCGGTCGACCGGCGGATGCTTCGGCCGGTCCGCTCGCTAATGTCACGCGTAGCGCTCACAAAACAAGACCACGTCATCCCAGGGGTCCTGCGCACTGCCCCCGCTTTTTCTTCTTATCCTCTGTCGTGAGCTGTTGTCCGCACACCCGTCCACATATCCCGTCCCCTTTTTCCTCTCTACCTCCCCGCCATGGCTGATGCTCTCGCTGCTCTTTTTTTCTCTTAGACGCCATAGCTAAAGCTATTGTACGAGGGGCGCTCCCCAAACGAAGAACATCGTCGCCCTACGTGAGGACCGGAGGAGCTGCAGCTCGTGTTTCGCGCGCACCGCCATTGCTGGTCCTGAAGCACCAGTGGGCAGGGATAACCAATTTGATGCAGTGCTGCAACCAGCAACAGGATTTGCTGGAACCGGTGTCGCGCGGTGCTGCTATCAGCATCGTTTTTTTGCCGGAACCGGCCGGCTGCGGTGCTAGGACTGGCCTGGCGCGGTGCTGCATCCGTAACTAGAGATGCTGGAACCACCTTCACGGTGTGCTAAAATCGGCAAACCAAGTGCTACATTGGGCCAAGGCGTGGCGCCATCAGCCGGCAACCCAGTGATTTTGGCGGTGGTACAACCGGCACCAAAATATGCTACGACCGGCAATCCAAAGTGCTACAACCTGTAGAATTTTTTGCTACGACGGGCGGTGACCGCGGTGACCACGCGCTGGAAAAAGATGGAACCAGCGAGCAAAAAAGCTTCAACCGATGGCGCGTTTTGCTACAACAGATACGGTGACAAATGCTACAACAAGCGGTGACATGTGGCGGAGCTGCATCTAGCGGGATTTTTTACTACAACGTCATCTGTTTTTTGCTGGAACCGCCGGTGAACGGGTCGAGCGTCGGCTGGCCGGAGCTACATCTAGTGTTGCAAGATGCTACGACCCGCATCAGTTTTTGCTACAGCCGACCATGTTGCTGGGACCGACTGCGACGGGGATACAGGAACGGGCGGTGGCAGATGCTACAACCACGGGTTGCCGGAGCTGCAACCGGCATCTCGATTTGCTTCAACTACCAGCACCATTAGCTGCAACCGGCAACACGACGAGCTACGGTGGCTCGGCGGTGAGACATTTTTTGTTGGAACCGGCACTCGAAATTGCTGGAACTGGTGAGCCGAGATGTTGTGATGCTGAGCGGCGGCTGAAAAGCTGCGACCAACGGGTGTGTATTGCCAGCGACAGGTGCGGCAGCGAGCGGAGGTGCGGTGGTGGCGAGCGGAGGCCACGGTTGGAGCAGCCCGGTGAGAGAAGCTGCCACAATCGGCAACAAAAGCTGCCACGACGTTGCACGGATGCTGCGGCCATGAACGGAGACGCGCAGCAAAGGGGAGCTGCGGCCATGGCCAGGAGACGCACGGTTGGTGGCGCGTGCCGGCTGCAGGCGGCGCGTCGTTTCACTTCTTTCTTCTGGCGAGGAGTGCGTGCGTGGGAAGGAGAGAGCTGACCGCTGACTTTGTGCGAAGGGATAAGGATAATCTGACGGCCACCAGCTCTTACATCTGACGGTTTGGATACGACCGGCCGAACCCTTGGCCGGTCCGGCGGCGCATAGTAGTGCCCTAAAAGAATTGCCAATTTCATGCGTGCATCTTATCATTGACGGATGATGGCACTGTCATCGCTTCCTAGGACTTGTCTTCTACCTCAAGAGCATATACCCTTTTTGTCTTCTACCAAGATGGCATCTCAGAGTTTTCAAGTTCGTTGGAAATGGCGGATTCTTTCTTGTTTGGAATCTCCGGTGCATCATGGTTACGTGTTGAACTACGCCATCTGACAGCAATTTCGTTCCCGCAGAAACAACCTGCTCATGCTCGCCTATATATTCCGATATCTCGTCTTCAGCTCCAGCTTCAGGTAGCAGCAGTCAGTGTCATCTTAACACCGACCCCTCTCCAATGGATTATTTGGCCATAGCCGTGGCACTCGTTGTTGTCACCGCCTCGTCCGTTGCCATCCACCTCCTCGCTAGAGCCAGGAGGACACAGCCGGGCAACCTGCCCCCGGGCTCCCTCGGCCTGCCGGTGATCGGCCAGAGCCTCGGCCTCCTCCGGGCCATGCGCGGCGACGGCGGCAGCCGGTGGATACAGGACCGGATCGACAGGTACGGGCCCGTGTCCAAGCTGTCTCTCTTCGGCAAGCCGACGGTTCTGCTGGCCGGGCCGGCGGCCAACAAGTTCCTGTTCTTCAGCGGCGCGCTCTCCACCCGGCAGCCCCGGTCCGTGCAGCGGATACTCGGGGAGAAGAGCATCCTGGACCTCCACGGCGCCGACCACCGGCGCGTCCGCGGCGCCCTACTCGAGTTCCTCCGGCCGGACATGCTCAAGGCGTACGTGGGCAGGATCGACGGCGAGGTGCGGCGCCACCTCGAGGAGAACTGGGCCGGCCGCGCCACCGTCACGGTGCTGCCGCTCATGAAGCGGCTCACGTTCGACATCATCTCCGCGCTGCTCTTCGGGCTCGAGAGGGGCGCCGTGCGGGACGCCCTGGCCGGCGACTTCGTGCGCATGATCGAGGGCATGTGGGCCGTCCCGGTGAACCTGCCGTTCACGGCCTTCAGCCGGAGCCTCAAGGCCAGCGGCAGGGCCCGCCGGGTGCTCCAGGGGATCACGCGGGAGAAGAAGAAGGCCAGCCAGGCGGAGGAGGAGCAAGGCAACGGCAAGGCGTCGCGGAACAGCGACCTCATCACCTGCCTGCTCGGCCTGACGGACGGCCATGGCGAGCGGCTGCTGACCGACGAGGAGATCGTGGACAACGCCATGGTCGCCCTCATCGCCGGCCACGACACGTCGTCCATCCTCATGACGTTCATGGTCCGCCACCTTGCCAACGACGATGCCACCCTCGCCGCCATGGTCCAAGGCAAGTGACTGACCGGTGAAGCAAAGTACTACCAACCTCTGCCATGGTCATGATGTGTGTTTCGTTTCGTGACACAGAGCATGAGGAGATTGCCAAGAACAAAGGTGACGGCGAGGCTCTCACCTGGGAAGATCTGTCGAAGATGAAGTTCACATGGCGGGTCGCGCAGGAGACACTCCGCGTCGTCCCTCCGATCTTCGGCAACTTCAGAAGAGCACTCGAGGACACCGAGTTCGATGGCTACCTCATCCCAAAAGGATGGCAGGTCAACCCACACCAATCATAGGCTCATAGCATCACCAGCTTGCCGAGAAAGCTGATGCAAACTCTTGAATCTTGATATGACGTTTTTCAGGTGTTCTGGACGGCAAACGTGACGCACATGGACGCGAGCATCTTCCATGAGCCGGCCAAGTTCGACCCGTCCCGGTTCGAGACCGAGAACCAAAGGGCGTCGGCGGCGGCGCCGCCGTGCTCCTTTGTCGCCTTCGGGGGCGGCCCGAGGATATGCCCCGGGATAGAGTTCTCCAGGATCGAGACGCTGGTGACGATGCACCACCTTGTGAGGCAGTTCAGATGGAAGCTCTGCTGCAAGGAGGACACCTTCGTGAGGAACCCCATGCCGTCGCCGCTGCTTGGCCTGCCCGTCAAAATCGAGCACAGGGCCTCTTCTTGATCCTCACCAATCCTCACAACAATCTCCATATCATGATCGGTCGGTCGGTCGCGCCATAGCATTGCAGACTTGCAGTAGACTAGAGATAGACGAAAATGTAGCTGGAGACAGGAGAAGAGGCATATATACTGTACTACTGTACACACATATATACCACACAATTGCAGAGTTCAGTATCATGGCTTTTTCCTGTGAGCCATATATGTAGTGCTCAGGATAAGTAATCAACTATTTGTCTCACAAGAATAAAATGGGCAACAAGCCAACAACAAAGATGATTTGCTTCACAGTTATTTGGTGTACACCAGAACACTTTGATAGTATGGATCCAGCAGGCTCACTCGGTATTCATTGGCAAGTAGACCTCATTTTGTTTTGTTTATAGCATTGTTTTGAAGCAAAATGGAAACTACAGAGTAGGCTGGTCAAATAAAGACAATTGGTCTTGTGATTGGTCCTTTCATGTTTCGAAAAAAAGGACAAATAAAGACATAACAGAGCAGGCTGGTCAAAACCACAGAGATTCCAAATGTAGTTTATTTATAGCATTGGCCTTGTGATTAGGCTCAATGGCTCAACATCAAGGGAAACACATAAGACACATAAGGTGGAGGTCAGCACATCTGTATTATGCTTTTGAAATCATGAGAGAGGTCCTGAATAAGATGGAAAAATCATAATTAGTAGTCTCAGTTTAACACAGTTTCTGAAGCCAGTTGGACTAAAGTCATCTGAAATGCTTTGCCTGAGTTCAAACTCTGAAATGTTTCTCTCTAGTAACATAGATTTACTTCATTTTTCAGACTCCACTGATTTCCTGAATTAGATTTTCTTTTTGCTGCAATAGCCATCCTGCCAGATACGTATCTACAGTCCAAGACCAAACCTCGTAGGCAGGTCGTAGCTTTCGAGCACTGAAGTGGATCAAGGAGCGACACGCTCGGCGGCAGCAGTGCAGGATGGCTACGGTCCACCGCACCTTCCTTCCTCACCATGGAAGATTCAGATTGATTGGGGTTCTATCTGCATCACTGATCATGCCAAGTTACATATAGTTACATATCCTTTTGAAATCATGAAAGAGGTCCTGAATAAGATGGAAAATCATAATTAGTAGTCTCGGTTTAACACAGTTTCTGAAGCCAGTTGGACTAAAGTCATCTGAAATCGTTTGCCTGAGTTCAAACTTTAAACTCTGAAATGTTTCTCTCTAGTAACATACAGATTTACTTCATTTTTCACAGATCACTGATTTCCCGAATTAGATTTTCTTTTTGCTAAGCCATCCTGCCACATACCTAGTGTCCAAGACCAAATCTCGTAGGTAGGTCGTAGCTTTGGAGCACTGAAGTGGATCAAGGAGCGACACACTCGGCGGCAGCGGTGCAGGATGGCTACTGTCCACCGCACCTTCCTTCCGTGCCGGCGCAGTCACCATGGAATATTCAGATTGAGGTTCTCTCTGCATAACTGTTCATGCCAAGTTACATATAGTTTCCTAGGCAAAAAAAATACGTAATCATGATCAGAAGTTCAGAACATAGCAATCTGCGCACAAGATGACTGAAATTTTCAAAACTAAAAGACTAGTCCACATGATTTGTTGAAGCACTCGAGCCATAAAAAAAATCATCCTCAACAAAATAGAATCAAACAAGTAGTCACCCTGAACCTGAACATAGCAACATTTCGTTCTCAGGATTAAACAAGTACTCATCCACACCAAGCAAACAGACTCGATCAATTCCTACTCTTGGGGGGCAACACAATCTGGCGGGGCTCCGTTCTCATCAGGGACAGCCCCGGGCACCAACGCCAGCATCCCTCTCCGGTACTCCTCGGTGTTGCTGTACTCATCCATGAAGTTATCCATGCCGATGTACAAGGCCCTGCCCATTTCATGCCACAAGAAAAGGGCCATCGAGATCGGCGGCCTGGACTGCTTGAGCTCCTCCGGCAGCTTATCCCCCACCTTCAGGCCAAGGCCAAGCTGATGCCTGATATAGGCGGCGTCGCGGCGCTGGAAGGCGATCCGGCTGACCAGGCGTGCGGCCAGGCACCTCCGCCGGAACAGAAGCTCGTCGTGGTAGTCGCGCAGCTCCTTATGTATCTCCATCAGCTCGTGCAGCTCCTCGATCCCTGACGCGTGCAGCTCCTTCAGGCGGTTGATCCTCCCCCGCTCCTCGTCCGTCATCGGCACCCGGCGGTGCGTCTTCTTCCCTGCAATGACGCCAAAATCAAAGACGGTAGAGACGGTGAAAGAAACTGCGCCTCCAGGGGGTCGTCGGCTACGGAGATTGGACCTGGATTCGCGAGGTACGCGGGAGCGGTTGCCGGTGCGGAGCGGGCGAGCGGCTTCTCCTTCTCGGGGTCGGACGGCGGGAGCGGTGCTCGGGTCGAGGTGGCCATGGATGGTCGCGGGGGTAACGGCGAGGAGGGTTTTGCAGTTGCGGCGATGGACGGCGAGGGAGGTCAGCGATCAGAGACGATGCGGTGCGGCGACGGAATGAGAACCCGATATGCGTGTGCTGGACCGGGCCGAGTTGAACTACGTACTGGACCTCGTTTCTCGTTATGGGCTGCATGTGCGCAGCGGCAAGTGGTATTGCTTGGTCCACTTTTTGATTGTCTCAAAAAAAAAAAAACTTTTTGAGATTTATTATGGGATTTTTTTTCCGATTATTATTCGACTTTGCTTTTTCCAAAATGCCTGAAAACTGCTATATGAAAATGGGAAGAAAAAAAAGTCCCCTCACTATATGGTTTCTACATTACAAGGAGCGTGATTACGAGATAAAACTGAAGAAGCCCGTTAAAGAAAAATTGGAAGAAGGGGCAGCTCATTCCAGCAGCTCTTTTGTTACTTCTCCCGTGTTCTTTTTTTTTTCAGAAAAACTTCCAATCTATTGATCTTCAATCATGGCAGTACAACGAACACCAGAAATAAAAATTACATCCAGATCCGTAGACCACCTAGCGACGACTACAAGCACCGAAGCGAGCCGAAGGCGCGCCGCGGTCATCGCCCCTCCATCACCGGAGCCAGGCACAACTTGTTGTAGTAGACAGTCGGGAAGTCGTCGTGCTAAGACCCCATAGGACCAGCACCCCAGAGCAGGAACCGCCGCTGATTAAAAATAACGTAGATCGGAAGGATCCAAACCGAAGACACACGAACGTAGACGAACAATGACGAGATCCGAGCAAATCCACCAAAGATAGATCTGCCGGAGACACACCTCCACACGCCCACCAACGATGCTAGACGCACCGCCGGAACGGGGCTAGGCGGGGAGACCTTTATTCCATCTTCAGGGAGCCGCCGCCGTCTCGCCTTCTTGAGTAGGGCACAAACCCTAACAAGATTGAATAAAACGACTAAAAACGGAACCCTCCCGCCGGCCCTTGCCAGGATCCACCGCGCCTCCATGGCCCTAGGGCCACCGAAGACGAGGCGGACCTGCGCCTGCGCCGGCGAGAGGCACGAACCCTAACTTCCTTTCTTGGAGGAGGAGGAGGAGGAGGAGGAGGAGGAGCCCTTGTAGAGGTATTTTCTAAACTGCCAAAATGTCTCCATTCACTTTACTTCTCCCGTGTTCTTGACTATAGAGTTCTTTCAAATTTCTCTAGTTTCATTTGGTTTCAAATTTAGTTGTGATTCTCTTAGGCAAGTCTTTTGCCGAAATCATTTATGGATTTCATTGGGTAGGTCAACTGGACGCGGATAGTCACACCTATGATGAAAATAGACATTCACGCCAAATGATTGAAAAACTACGACCTCGGCATGTCGTGAGCTGCGTATACGTGATAACTAGGTAGGGAGTGCGGCTTGCCGGTGCTGCCTGGTATAGTCATATCTAACCCGGTAATGCAGTCATTGAAGCATTGCAAATATAAAAATAGCACATGTAGTTGTCTTAAACAATCGAATTTACAGTCATTTAACATTGCACCTGATCCAGGTTGAAACTCTATTATAGTTACCGCGCAAAAAAAACTCTATTAGAGTTGCCATGTACATAAGTATTTAGTAGCAGCATCGGTAAGCTCATTCAGACACAAATAATAGATCGAAAATTGAAGAGAGCATCAAAAGGCTCACCAGATTACACGGCAGGGACCAGCTAACTATTTAAGAAACACTCGCCAACAAACATATAGTTAAACAACATACAGACATACGAAGTAGAAATTACGTAGTTCTCAACTTTCTTGTCATTACATACCATATTATAGGTAAATAAAGTAATAACTCAGTACCAAGTTTCATCTATTTAGACAGAGATCAATGTGATTCGTTATTACATACCGGGTCTACCAAAAGAAAGCAGAAATTCAGGCTTCTCGCTTATAAAAGGCGTAAGACGAAGCGTGTCTTACATACAAATCGGAAACATATTCAGGCTTTTGATAGACGCGGTATGTAAGATGATATAGTATTATAGGAATGCAACTTCATTTTGTCATATCCAACCTGATAAATTAAAATATATGTTACACATGACGCAAAAGTCCAAAGCATGAAGATTCATTACGCGTCATTGATGCATTTTATATAAATGTGTAGCATGATACCAAAAGTATAGAGGTTCAGTACAACACAAAAAAGGCGCCATAGTGGTGGTTCTGGATAACTTATGTACACTGTTTTTACACAACATAACATGCTTTTATACGATACAACATTAAACTATATGGTAGAAAACTACATAGATATCTCTATAGAGACGCCTGCCATCCAATTTACTTGTGTGTTGTGATGCACAAATCTGCTTAAGGATATATCATGTTAGCCAACATACTTGTAATCATGTAAATTGTCATGAATAGAACAATAGAACACCACTTCCAAGGGTAGGAGATCTATAATGGAGCAACCAAAGATAATTAAATGGGAGCAGATTGTCACTCACCATATCCCCCCCTCTCCCTCAGCATTGATGTGGCAAGCGGTCATCAGCATGTAAAAGGGGTGGGGAGAGCGCATGAGGCGAAGCCTGCTCCTGCAGTCACTGTGGTGTGAACCTTTGACCAAACCATCTTGCATTTCGTAACAACACGTGCCAAGGTCATATAGCATATACACTACTAGGAAAAACCTTATACACAACATCTTAGCAGTAGCGCTGGACAAAATAGGGCGCTACTGCTACTTAGTAGTAGCGTTTTTAAATAGACCGCGCTACTGCTACTACTTTAGCAGCAGCGTGTTCTGCGAAACCGCGCTGCTGCTATATTTGTACTGGGCGCAGATGGCTAGCCCCACTTAGCAGTAACGCGTACCACTGACCAGCGCTACTGCTACGGCCCGTAGCAGTAGCGTGTTTCTCTGAAACGCGCTACTACTTACTTACCTTATCCTGAAGCAGTTCACCCTCTCACACTCACTCCCTCTCACTCGCTCTCGCCCGCGCCGAACCCGTACGTCGTCCGCCGCCGCCGCGCTGCTCCTCGCCGAGGTACTCCCTCCTCCCTCCTCCTCTCCCTCCTCCCCCTCCTCCTCCGGCCGCCCTTCTCCCACCGCCCCTCTCCCTCCTCCTCCTTCGTCCGCCCCC
>NC_057799.1:550767844-550780138 GCF_018294505.1 Triticum aestivum | reverse complement strand
GATCCCACCGGCCTCCTCCCCCTCCTCCTCTCTCCTTCCTCCTCCCTTCCCCTCCTCCCTCCATCTCTTTTTTTTTCTGTTTTTCACTGTAGTTTTTTACTATTGTATAATGTAGTTTTTTTACTGTTTTTAGTAAGTGTTTAAAATAATTAGTAAGTAAATTAATAAACTAGTTGAACTAGTTTAGTTTTAGTAAGAACTAGTTGAATTAATAGAATTAATGTATTTTTAGTAAGAAAATTAATATAACTAGTTTATTTTTAGAAAGAACTAGTTTATTTCTATTTATAGTAAGTTTATATTTAGTAAGAACTAGTTGAATTAATAGAACTAGTTGAACATGTCACATTTGGTTTTATTTTTTTAGTTTAAGCAATTATTCCCGCATCAACGTCGACGATGCCTATCCCGCATCCTCGTCGTCGATACCCGTCGATCGCTAGGGTTTTAGTTGTATTAGTGATGCTATCTGTATGATACTATTCGGGATGTAATTAGTGATAACTTATACGGTTTTTGTTTTTGCAGAAATCAAGGAGCCCCTCCATCATCCCTACCGTCGTCCCCGTCACCGATCCCCTCCGACCTCGAGGTGAGACCAGCCAAATCTCCATGTCAATATGAGTCCTATAAGATATGATGTACATAAAAACATGTATATCTTGTGTTGCTCAAATAGGATATGTGGTTGCCCACGTGGCCGGTCATGTTCAGGTTACACCTCCGAGTGGCCTATGTTTTGCCGGAGTGTTGATTAATTTCCGTTCCGGCAAATTTCAGGTGCTCGATATGTCCTGTTTTAGCAAAGGTCATGCCGGAATTTTCCGTGAATTTTGGCATGACTTGTGCTAGAATATGTAGGAAATATCGAGTGGCCTGGATTTTCTAGAAAGATAATTAACGATATTTCGGGTTGGCTTTAAGTCTGTCGAGGCCTAAGAATCCCGACTGTTGTCGTGGGGGTCGTTTCTCCTTCTTCTCCGGGTGCTAGACCTTTGTTATGCACTAGGGGAAGGAGGAGTAACGACCATCACCGGCGGTCGCAAATGTCAGAGAGGAATCAGTGAGGGAGAGTCTCCACCATATATGAGAGGACGAAGAATCCCGACTGTTGTCGTGGGGGTAGCTTCTCCTTCGTTCTCGTGTGCTAGACAATTTGGTGTAATGCACTCGGAAACGAAAGGAGGAGCTACCATCACCGACGGTCGAATATATACACCACGTGAGCTGAGATTTTTCAAGAAAAGACTCGACAGACCGATAGTCAACCCGTGATGAATAATGAACAAGCTGAGAGTTTTAATTGTACAAGTTTAATCTTTGAATTATGAACATAGGAAATGTCGTCGGACGAAGAAGGTCCCGGGGAGTGCTCCTGGTGTGGCGACAACCGGGGTTTCTGCGATAGGCCTCACCTGGATGAAGGTCGGCGCTTCAGCATTAAGCTCGAGGAGGCCTTCGATTGTGATGCGGTAAGCTACGACGCAAAGTTTTTTTTCGTAATTAAGCTCGACTTCTACTACTTCAACGTGTAATTTTCGTCTTTTACAATTCGACTAGCATATCCCATGCCATGTAAGACGCTATGTCTTGGAGGGGATGGGTTTTGAAGATCATGAGAGGAATGAAACAAAGAAAATTAACCTAAGGACCCATCATGGTATGGATTTTGAGGTAAATCTATACAATTCTGAGAGCGTATCCCATTTTGGTTGCTCGGGTTGGGAAGCACTTTGCAAGATGTATGATTTTCAAGAGGGTATGTTTGTCACCATGGATGTTCGTGATCCTGACATCGACCAAGACAATTTGGACATTTGGGTCCTTGTTGATACGCTTCCAATTCTAACGCTATGTGAGTTCCTCAAACATAGTTATTAAGTAATTTATATTGTTTATTTCAAAATAGTTGACAACTTATTTCCATTGATAGCTTACTTTCATTCTTCAAAGAATGTGCGGAAGATGGTAGACAGAACCAACTACACCGATGGCTCTGAGTTAACTTATCAGGAGAAAAGTCATCTGGTCGCATATTGTACTGATCTTGAGAATTACAATGCCTTTATCGAACTCCTCCAAATTATGGTCAATACGTGCCACTAGTGCACGTGTTGAACCACGATAACTTCCATGGAGATATCCTGGTAAGATTTTTTACTATTACGACATCCGTGCATCTTTTGCATACTTCTAAAACTGAACTACATTGCTAACTACGAAGTTATTACTATGTTTTTCAACAGAAAATCCCGATGGATTGTGTGCCTCATTTGATGTATCAGAATGGTCGCCTTGATGTTTTGAACATACAACCAGGTCGTCCTACGAATCTCACGTGTCCATACCGGATTTCTAAAACCGGTGAACACATGAGAATCAAAGAATGGAAAAAATGTATGGACAGTCGTAAGGAGGTTCTTGGAAGCAACATTGTGCGAAAGGCAAGAATTGGAGACAGGATAATCTCCATTCTCCATAATGGAGAGTCAGGGGCTATCTTGTTTTATGCTATTTTACCTAAGATAATATAGTAGGTCCTAAGAGAATGTAGTAGGTCCTGTGAGGTACAATATGTTTATGAGAGTTGATGATGATGAGTAGTAGTTGTGATTATGTCTAGTGACCAACCTGTATGTGATGTCTCATTGATGAAAACGATGATCATGAGGAGGTGTTATATGACAATGATGTATTATGATGATAAGTTGTTAATGATATGATGATGATGATGATATATTATATCATTGGGTGAAAGAACCGCGGATTAGTTTCAAGTGGATGTCCATCCACTTGAAACTAGTCCACGTTTCTTTCTCCTAGTGATGTAATAACTCATTATGATGTAAAATCATTCTCTAAATTGCTGGGGTATGAAAACTTGTATAAAGGTGTATGAATACAACATGAAATAAAAAAGAAATACAGAATAATAGTAGTAGCGCGTGCTAGGAGAAGCGCTACTACTAATTACCAGTAGCGCTCATAGTACAAAGCGCTGCTACTAAGTCGATATAGCAGTAGCGTGGTCCAACCCACGCTACTGCTAACCTTTAGCTGTAGCGCCTTACTAGTAGCGTTGCACCCCGCGCTACTGATAGGCTTTAAACACGCGCTACTGCTAGGGTTTTCCCTAGTAGTGATATAGTGCATAAATAGGAAAAACAAATACAGAAGTCGATTGCATGTGAAACTGAACCATCAGATTTATAGTCCTTTTAACATTGTGCCTGATCCAGTTTTTTGAAAGTATTAACAATCAAGCTTCTATCAGGAGTGCTATATCATAAGCCATTGACAGCGACATTGGTTAGCCTGATCAGAAACAAAAGTGGATCGAAAATCCAAGATGACATGAACATGATTGCTAGATTGCACAACAACGTCCAGTTGACTGTTGAAGAAACATTTCCCAACAAATACATAATCAAATAACATCCATCTGAAGTAAGAACAATCTAGTCTCCTAGTGCTGGGACTACAATTTATACATATTCCGCCTCATCATTACATACCAGAACGATATATGGAGTAGAAAGGAAGACGCTGGAGTGACATATGTATTTGAGCTCAGCACAGGGCAACATTATGTAGTTAAGTCGGAAAAATACCATAGTTGTTCGCCATTTATCATCAATGGAATGCAACCATATGCAATGCAACAATCTTAATCATATTTTTTCTTATCCATAAACAAATACAAAGCAGAAAAATATCAAAGAAAAGCAAATGTATGCCCGTCATATCACAAGACACGGGATTCCGGTCAAGTGGCTTTCAGTCCACCCATTGTGCAAAATAAGGAGTCGAGCTTGACATTTGAGAGAGAGGAAGAGAAGGAGAGATGGACGTGTAGATCATCGACAGTCAACACGACGACGTCCTTGACGGTACCATTTGGTGCGTGGCAGCGGCGGCTTGTGCTCTTCCTAGCCAGTACCTCACCAGGTAAGGTAAGTCATGACCTTGTACGACTCCAGCGGCAACGTGCAAGCCAAGACGATTGAAAGAAGAGCACTCTCACACACAAACACAGACATATGATTTGATTAGAAAAACATAAGTTATATGACATAAAAATTATATTGGTAGAGTCTTATTTGAAAGAACTTTCCAATGATATTATTTTTGTTACATATAAATTATATCTTGCTAGTTAAATCTATGGTCAAAATTTGACCCAAATGCGAGGGGAACTAATAAACCCACACAAAGGTAGTATCAACTAAAGAACAGATCAATAAATCATATATTTAGATCAAGCAAACCAACACCAGAATAACAATCTGCCCAAGCTCATTGCTCATATGCATTTACCAATGAACATAATAATTATCATTAACCAGAAATAATAACTGCAATCAAAGGAAAGCACCACTGACATGAGAACACAATTAGCACTCTCAAGAATCTATATGGATGTTAAGCAAATGGAGTTGGATACCACTGGAGGGAAGACCAATCAGGACATCTCTCATATTCACCATCCTTGTAGAAATCAGGCATCTCTGATGTCTGCACGAACAATTGCAAAGATAGTTATGCAGTTACCTTTTTCGTCTAGTACATCAAACTGAGCAAGGGCTACCATTGGCACTATCACCCGATGCATCTCGGAGTAGCAACCTTATTAAAAAGATTGAACAACATACAGAACCTACAACCTCATCTCAACACACAGGAAGTGTGGTTTGTTGCGTGTAGCCTGTCCCCACACATGTTCCAGCCCTAGAGGATCCAATAGTAGTTTGGATCATTTTTATGGTACGTAAAAACATGCACATTACACGCTTATGACTTCCCTGATTTCCGAGACAATTATGTACATGTATGAACAAGAAACAAATTTGTCTCCCGATCAACACTTTGCAAGGAGATTTTGCTATAAAATAGACAACAAAATGCCTGACCACCTCATCCAAACAGAAAGAAAATCATTTCATTTATAAACCTTTGGGGCAAAAATAGTTACAAAAAATATGGCAATGCAAGCATTGCACAAAAAATACTGGAGCGGAAATTTCTTAGTGGAGCTAGATAATATCAAATGTAACCTTTCATCTCAACCATATGTGAATACTGATGAAAGATGTATTCGTTGGCACATGCAGAATGTGATACCAACAAAGCGCTACAACAAAAGGGGGTGGAGCAGCGGGAGAAAAGGAGGAAGAGACTCAAATTAAAGATAGAGAGCTAATTATATATGCACACTGCATCTAAAATATTAATCTGGTTGTTCATAAAAGTCAAACTGAAATAATGGCGTGATGAAAGGAAAAAAACAGAAAGTAAAACCATAGTAGGAGCATCAGTTTCATATCCTAATCCACGGGTGTGATGACCCACAAGTATAGGGGATCAATCGTAGTCCTTTCGATAAGTAAGAGTGTCGAACCCAATGAGGAGCAGAAGGAAATGACAAGCGGTTTTCAGCAAGGTAATGTTTGCAAGCACTGAAATTGTAAGTAACGAGTAGTTTGATAGCAAGGTAATTTGTAACGAGCAAGTAACGTCAACGGTAACAAAAGTGCAGCAAGGTAGCCCAATCCTTTTGAGGCAAAGGACAGGCCAAAACGGTCTCTTATGATAAGCAAAGCGTTCTTGAGGGTACACGAGAATTTCATCTAGTCACTTTCATCACGTTGGTTTCATTTGTGTTCGCTACTTTGATAATTTGATATGTGGGTGGACCGGTGCTTAGGTGATGTTCTTACTTGAACAAACCTCCTACTTATGATTACCCCCTCTCAAGCATCCGCAACTATGAGAAAAGTATTAAGAATAAATCTAACCATAGCATTAAACTTTTGGATCCAAATCAGTCCCTTACGGAATAGTGCATAAACTAGGGTTTAAGCTTCTGTCACTCTCGCAACCCATCATCTAATAACTACTCCACAATGCATTCCCTTAGACCCAATTATGGTGAAGTGTCATGTAGTCGACGTTCACATGACACCACTAAGGGAATCACAACATACATATCATCAAAATATCAAACACATATCAAGTTCACATGATTACTTGCAACAAGATTTCTCCCGTGACCTCAAAAACAAAAGTAACTACTCAGAAATGATAATCATGCTCAAGATCAGAGGGGTATTAAATAGCATAATGGATCTGAACATATAGTCTTCCACCAAATAAACCATATAGTAATCAACTACAAGATGTAATCAACACTACTAGTCACCCACAAGTACCAATCTATAGTTCCAGTACAAAGATTGAACACAAGAGATGAACTAGGGTTTGAGAGGAGATGGTGTCGTTGAAGATGTTGAAGGAGATTGCCCTCCCCAAGATGGGAGATTTGTTGGTGATGATGATGATTTCCCCCTCCGGGAGGGAATTTCCCCTGGCGGAATCGCTCCACCGGAGGGCAAAAGTGCTCATGCCCAAGTTCCGCCTCAAGATGGCGGTGCTTCGTCCCGAAAGTCCTCTCCTGATTTTTTCTAGGTCAAAATGACTTATATACTAGAAGATAGGCACTAGAGGTGGGCCGAGGAGGGCACAACCCACCATGGCATGCCTGGGCTGCCGGAATTCTCCCTCTTTCTGTGAACCTTGCATATTATGAGAGAAAAGGCATTAGAATTACTCCAAAAAGCATTATTATGCATAAAACATTATAAATAACAGTAGGAAAACATGATGCAAAATGGATGTATCAGGGTGCAGCATGCATAACTAATTTGTTTCATAGAGTGAGGTCAACAAAACTCATCGGCTAAAATCACCAAAAGGAGGAGCTTAGGTGGGCCTTGGAACTGCCCGCCAGTGCAGTCTGATCGGCGTCGGCCACTCTAGCCTTTTACATTGCAAGACACGACCACTTATCCTTGCCGAGCCGCTACAAGATAAGGGGATCGTGCCTAGATTTGCATACCGGTAATTCGTAAGAAGGCAAAAAGTTCACTGCTGAAGCAAAAACTACCAATTATATATGAAAAGGCAGGACCAATTATCTGTGTGGTATTGTGCTATGAAATATTGACCAAAAATGTTGACTATTTAAAATTCACAGGGGCTCATCCCATAAAGGTCCCTAAGCATCTCAAATGTTTGCAAATAATTAGAGAAACTGTCTCAAACTTACTACAGGGTAAGATTTTCCTCTATCATCTATTTTTTTGAATGACCCCTATACCCAATCGACTAACAAAACATGCGGCTGGCCAATAATGAATCATCTAATTTTAGTGGACCATCCACCTTAAATAACTAACATCTACCATTTTGTCCGATATGTTGAATCCTACACCAAGTGTTGTAGCGTATTTGTAGCTTAATTCAGTTCTAGTTCTCAACCAAAATGATCTCCATAATCTTCAATATAAATACTTCAAAGCCGTCAAACAGTTTCATGCAGGATTTCCTTCTCTAGCCGTCAGAGGGACTGAACCAATGTAAGTAGGAAATTTGAAACCCTTACTGAAAGTATGATAAATCAACCCAAAGAAGTATCTTTCTAGGAAGGCATAGTTGACATTGTTCATAGAATTGACACTAAACTAATTCAACTACGACCCAGTATACGCACAACTCCCTTCGTGTGGCGACTTATTAATTTAGCAAGCACATGAAATAATATTTCAATAGTCTAACAATAAATGGATCCCAAAAGATAAGGATGATTGATTCGAACTAATAAGAACAGGCACATGCATACTTCTAGTCTGCTGCCTACCATTTTAGTAATCATGAAAATGAGAAAATGTGGAGAGGAGAACAATTTATACTCATGGTATAATTTGAAAACAAAGAATATGCCATCTTTTGATCTGCCGTCGTCTCCTGGTTGAAAGATCGAGGATGTCGCCTAGAGGGGGGGTGAATAGGCGCTTTAAAATAATTACGGTTTAGGCTTGAACAAATGCGGAATAAACCTAGCGGTTAATTTGTCAAGCACAAAACCTACAACAACTAGGCTCACCTATGTGCACCAACAACTTATGCTAAGGAAGATAAACAACTATGTGATAGCAAGATATATAACATGAAACACGATGGCTTTCACAAAGTAAAGTGCACAAGTGAAGGGCTCGGGTAAGAGATAACCGAGGCACGCGGAGACGATGATGTATCCTGAAGGTCACACCCTTGCGGATGCTAATCTCCGTTTGGAGCGGTGTGGAGGCATAATGCTCCCCAACAAGCCACTAGGGCCACCATAATCTTCTCACGCCCTCGCACAATGCAAGATGCCGTGATTCCACTAAGGGACCCTTGAGGGCGGTCACCGAACTCGTACAAATGGCAACCCTTGGGACGGTCACCGAACCCGTATAGTTTGGCAACCCTTGGGGGCGGTCACTGGTACCCGTCAAATTGCTCAGGGCAATCTCCACAACCTAATTGGAGACCCCGACGCTTGCCCGAAGCTTTATACCACAATGATTGAGCTCTGAAGCACCACAAACTGTCTAGGACGCCCAAGCACCAAAGAGGAACAAGCTCAAGGGTACCAAGCACCCAAGAGTAATAGCTTCTCAACTTGTAACTTCCACATATCACCCTAGAGAACTCAAACCTATGCACCAAATGTAATGGCAAGGGCACACAGAGTGCCCAAGTCCCTCACTCTCAAATCCCACCAAAGCAACGAATGCTATGGAGGAAAATAAGAGGAAGAACAAGAAGGACAACACCAAGAACTCCAAGATCCAAGGGGTTCCCCTCACTCAGAAAGTGATTGGTGGAAATGTGGATCTAGATCTCCTCTCTCCCCCCTCCCCCCCCCAAAAAACTAGCAAGAATCCATGGAGGGATTGAGAGATAGCAAGCTCGAAGAAGGTCAACAATGGGGGAAGAACACGAGCTTGAGGATAAGGTTCAATGGGGAAGAAGACCCCCTTTTGTAGGACCTCCCGAATCCAACTGTTATGCACTCAGGTCGTGCACAAGCGGTACTACCGCTCGGAGGAGTGATACGTCTCTAACGTATCTATAAATTTTGATTGTTCCATGCTATTATATAATCTGTTTTGGATGTTTAATGGGCTTTAATATGCACTTTTATATTATTTTTAGGACTAACCTACTAACCGGAGGCCTAGTGAAAATTGCTGTTTTTTGCCTATTTCAGTGTTTTACATAAAAGGAATATCAAACGGAATGAAACCTTCGCGAGGATCATTTTTGGAAAAAACCCAATCCAGGAGACTTGGAGTGGAAGTCAAGGAAGCAGCGAGGAAGCCACGAGGCAGGGAGGCGCGCCCCAGGGGGGTAGGCGTGCCCCCACCCTCGTGGACCCCTCGCAGCTCTACCGACCTACTTCTTTCACCTATATATACTCCTATACCCTGAAAACATCCAGGAGCACCACAAAACCCTATTTCCACCGCCGCAACCTTCTGTACCCGTGAGATCCCATCTTGGGGCCTTCTCCGGCGCTATGCCGGAGGGGGAATTGATCACGGAGGGCTTATACATCAACACCATAGCCTCTCCGATGATGTGTGAGTAGTTTACCACAGACCTTCGGGTCCATAGTTATTAGCTAGATGGCTTCTTCTCTCTCTTTGGATCTCAATACAAAGTTCTCCTCGATCTTCTTGGAGATCTATTCGATGTAATACTTTTGGCGGTGTGTTTGTCGAGATCCGATGAATTGTGGGTTTATGATCAAGATTATCTATGAACAATATTTGATTCTTCTCTGAATTCTTATATGCATGATTTGATATCTTTGCAAGTCTCTTCGAATTATCAGTTTGGTTTGGCCTACTAGATTGATCTTTCTTGCAATGGGAGAAGTACTTAGCTTTGGGTTCAATCTTGCGGTGTCCTTTCCCAGTGACAGTAGGGGCAGCAAGGCACGTATTGTATTGTTGTCATCGAGGATAAAAAGATGGGGTTTATATCATATTGCTTGAGTTTATCCCTCTACATCATGTCATCTTGCCTAATGCGTTACTCTGTTCTCATGAACTTAATACTCTAGATGCATGCTGGATAGCGGTCGATGTGTGGAGTAATAGTAGTAGATGCAGAATCGTTTCGGTCTACTTGACACGGACGTGATGCCTATATACATGATCATGCCTAGATATTCTCATAACTATGCGCTTTTCTATCAATTGCTCGGCAGTAATTTGTTCACCCATCATAATATATGCTATCTTGAGAGAAGCCACTAGTGAAACCTATGGCCCCCGGGTCTATTTTCCATCATATTAATCTCCCAACAACTAGCTATTTCTGTCGCTGTTTATTTTGCAATCTTTACTTTTCAATCTATACAACAAAAATACCAAAAATATTTATCTTACTATCTTTATCATATCTCACTTTTGCAAGTGGCCGTGAAGGGATTGACAACCCCTTTTTCGCGTTGGTTGCAAGTTTCTTAATTGTTTGTGGAGGTACTAGGGATTTGCGTGTAATATCCTACTGGATTGATACCTTGGTTCTCAAAAACTGAGGGAAATACTTACGCTACTTTGCTGCATCACCCTTTCCTCTTCAAGAGAAAACCAACGCATGCTCAAGAGGTAGCAAGGAGCAGTACTACTGATGCGGCTTGAACTACGTCAGTATTTCCCCAAAGAGGAAGGGATGATGCAGCACAGTGCTACCTGTTGAGCATGCATTGGTTTTCCCTTGAAGAGGAAAGGGTGATGCAGCAAACTAGCGTAAGTATTTCCCTCAGTTTTTGAGAACCAAGGTATCAATCCACACACAAATCCCTAGTACCTGCACAAAAAATTAAGAACCTTGCAACCAACGCAATAAAGGGGTTGTCAATCCCTTCACGACCACTTGCAAAAGTGAGATCTGATAGAGATAATAAGATAAATATTTTTGGTATTTTTGTTGTATAGATTGAAAAGTAAAGATTGCAAAATAAATGGCGATAGAAATAGCACGTTTGCGGGAGATTAATATGATGGAAGATAGACCCGGGGGCCATAGGTTTCACTAGTGGCTTCTCTCAAGATAGCATATTTTACGGTGGGTGAACAAATTACTGTCGAGCAATTGATAGAAAAGTGCATAGTTATGAGAATATCTAGGCATGATCATGTATATAGGCATCACGTCCGTGTCATGTAGATCGAAACAATTCTGCATCTACTACTATTACTCCACACATCGACCGCTATCCAGCAGGCATCTAGACTATTAAGTTCATAAGAACAGAGTAACGCATTAGGCAAGATGACATGATGTAGAGGGATAAACTCAAGCAATATGATATAAACCCCATCTTTTTATCCTCGATGGCAACAATACAATGCGTGCCTTGCTGCCCCTGCTATCACTGGGAAAGGACACCGCAAGATTGAACCCAAAGCTAAGCACTTCTCCCATTGCAAGAAAGATCAATCTAGTAGGCCAAACTGAACTGATAATTCGAAGAGACTTGCAAAGATATCAAATCATGCATATAAGAATTCAGAGAAGATTCAAATAATGTTCATAGCTAAACTTGATCATAAACCCACAATTCATCGGATCTCGACAAACACACCGCAAAAAGTATTACATCGAATAGATCTCCAAGAAGATCGAGGAGAACTTTGTATTGAGATCCAAAGAGAGAGAAGAAGCCATCTAGCTAATAACTATGGACCCGAAGGTCTATGGTAAACTACTCACACATCATCGGAGAGGCTATGGTCACTAGTAGAAAACTGGGCTTTGGTCACAGGGCAATATTCACATTAGTCCCGGTTCAGTCACGAACCGGGACTAATGTGAGCATTGGTCCCGGTTCGTGCGGCCAGGGGCCTGCCGGGCCTCGTGGGGGCATTGGTCCCGGTTTGTCCGGCCCCTTTGGTCCCGGTTGGTGGGACAAACCGGGACCAATGGGCCTCGCTCCTGGCCCACCACCATTGGTCCCGGTTGGTGGCTTGAACCGGGACCAGAGGCTCACCCTTTAGTCCCGGTTCATACCACAAATCGGGACTAAAGGGTTGGTCCTAGTTGCGGTCAGAGTTTAGTCCCACCTCGCCAACCGAAGGGCGCTCACACCGGTTTATTAGCCCGTCCGTCTCTGCCTTGTTGAGCTCCTCTCAAATTGAAAATAGATGCCCTTATACAGGGAATTTGACCTAAATTCAGAGTAAATTTCTTTGAATTTCATAGAAATTTATTATGAATTTAGGTTGAATTTTCTCTATAGGCGCATCTATGTTCATTTTTTATAGTAAATAAAATAAATAAACCTTAATAAAATAAAATAAACTATAATAAATAAAAATAAATAAACCTTAATAAAATAAAATAAACTATAATAAATAAAATAAATAAACCTTAATAAAATAAATAAAAATAGCAGCA
>NC_057799.1:550761396-550767640 GCF_018294505.1 Triticum aestivum | reverse complement strand
ATAGCAGCAGTAAAATAAATAAAAATAAAATAAATAAAGTAAAATACATAAGTAATTAGAAACAAAATGGAATAAAATAAATAAGTTTTTTGTTGTAAGTAGAAACAAAACAAAATAAATAAAGCAAAAGAGAAAACAAAAAACAGGGAAAAAAATTATGCCACCTACTGGGCCCCCACGGCCTGAATACGACTTGAAACCCATCCATGGGCCAGGATTCAGGCCCGCAGAAGGCCCAGTAGGCCCCACAGGCAAAGAGAACGGTTAGGCCCGAAAGCTTGCAGTTGAGAGGAGCTCGAGAGGGTGGGCGCAGCAGCGCTTATAAACCACTCTCGAGCTCTCTCAACTAGCGAGGTGGGACTAAACTTTTGACGCGGGGCAGCACAAGGCCTTTGGTCCCGGTTGGTGCCACCAACCGGGACTAAAGGGTGGCATGCGTACCGGTTCGTGGCACCAACCGGGACCAATGCCCCCCCTTTAGTCCCGGTTGGTGCCACGAACCGGGACCAATGAGTTGCCTATATATACCCCATCGCCACAGCAGAGCACTCCACAGTGCTCTGTTTTTTCTGGCCGGCGAGGGGAGGGCATTTGGGTGCTCTAGATCACCTCCTATGCACATGTGGTGTTCGATGAAATGTCTGAGCCACACTAGTTAATCTTTCTCCTCTCGAAACTCGACCTCCGAGCTCCATTTTCCCCGAGATTTGTCTAGGTTTAGCGGTCCGTCATGTCCCGTCCCCGTCTTCACCGCCGTCGATCGCCCGCGCCGATCTCGTCGCCAGCACCACCGTGGTGAGCCTCTTGTTCTTATCTTCTTTCTGAAAGAAAAAAAATTCTTACTTTAGATAGATACTTGTCTAATTTTGTTACTTTTATTATTCCTTCTTATTACATAGTGCGATGGTTTTGGTATCCGCCCCCGTCGGCCCTCGTCCTGTCTATGATTCGGATGTGGTATATATTATCTTTTTATAACTATTTGGTTCATTTATTGTTTATGACAAATATGCCGACCAACGTGACATAGATTTTATTTATCTAGGAGGTGGTTGAACCGGAAATTCCAACCGACCCTATTGTCGAGAGGTTAAATTTAGTTGAAGAAGAAAACAATTACTTGAAGGAAAAAATAAAAAAAATTGAGGAGGAGAAGATGATATTGGAGTTGCATGTTGCGGATGTCGTCGATCATCACAAGATCAAGATGGATGCAATGCGCTTGAAGATTAGAAAGACTAGAAAATATGCCATTCATACCGAGGCTTGGTATCATTATGCCGTTGGATCAATTGTTACCTTGGTTGCGATTATGATCGCATTTGTTTTTGCATTGCAATGTTTTACATAGTTTCAATGTATGGTTTAATTAATTAGATGCTCTGGAGAGCTATATATATGTTGTTAGATGAGAACTATGTATGTACTTTGGTTTTAATGTGATGATGAACTTCTATTAATTTGGTCACTTAATTATCTATTCATGATGTTCTGTAATGGTTTTTGACACACTTAATTATATATAATGCATGCAGATGAACCGGCAATGGATGTACGGTGACAGACACACCTCCGAGTACATTACGGGCGTGCATGATTTTCTCGAAGTGGCTGAGGCAAACAAGCAGAATGGTTTTATGTGTTGTCATGCCCTACATGTGGGAATACGAAGTCTTACTCTAACCGGAAAATCCTTCACACCCACCTGCTTTACAAGGGTTTCATGCCACACTATAATGTTTGGACGAGGCACGGAGAAATAGGGGTTATGATGGAAGACGGCGAAGAAGAAGAGGACGATGACAACTATGTGCCCCCTGAATATGGTGATGCTGCAACGGGGGAAGCTGCTGAAGATCAAGAGGAACCAGACGATGTGCCCAATGATGCTGCAAGGGGGGAAGCTGCTGAAGATCAAGAGGAACCAGTGCCCGATGATGATGATCTCCGCCGGGTCATTGTCGATGCAAGGACGCAATGCGAAAGTCAAAAGGAGAAGCTGAAGTTCGATCGCATGTTAGAGGATCACAAAAAAGGGTTGTACCCCAATTGCGAAGATGGTAACACAAAGCTCGGTACCGTACTGGAATTGCTGCAGTGGAAGGCAGAGAATGCTGTGCCTGACAAAGGATTTGAGAAGCTATTGAAAATATTGAAGAAGAAGCTTCCAAAGGATAATGAATTGCCCGACAGTACATACGCAGCAAAGAAGGTCGTATGCCCTCTAGGATTGGAGGTGCAGAAGACACATGCATGCCCTAATGACTGCATCCTCTACCGCGGTGCGTACAAGGATCTGAACGCATGCCCGGTATGCGGTGCATTGCGGTATAAGATCAGACGAGATGACCCTGGTGATGTTGACGGCGAGCCCCCCAGGAAGAGGGTTCCTGCGAAGGTGATGTGGTATGCTCCTATAATACCATGGTTGAAATGTCTGTTCAGAAACGAAGAGCATGCCAAGTTGATGCGATGGCACAGTGAGGACCGTAAGAAAGACGGGAAGTTGAGAGCACCCGCTGACGGGTCGCAGTGGAGAAAAATCGAGAGAAAGTACTGGGATGAGTTTGCAGCTGACCCAAGGAACGAATGGTTTGGTTTAAGAGCGGATGACATTAATCCTTTCGGGGAGCAGAGCAGCAATCACAGCACCTGGCCCGTGACTCTATGTATGTATAACCTTCCTCCTTGGATGTGCATGAAGCGGAAGTTCATTATGATGCCAGTTCTCATCCAAGGCCCTAAGCAACCCGGCAACGACATTGATGTGTACCTAAGGCCATTAGTTGAAGAACTTTTACAGCTGTGGAATGGAAACGGTGTACGTACGTGGGATGAGCACAAACAGGAGGAATTTAACCTGCACGTGTTGCTGTTTGTAACCATCAACGATTGGCCCGCTCTCAGTAATCTTTTAGGACAGACAAACAAGGGATACCACGCATGCACGCACTGTCTAGATGACACTGAAAGTATATACCTGGACAAATGCAGGAAGAATGTGTACCTGGGCCATCGTCGATTTCTTCCGACCAACCATCAATGTCGAAAGAAAGGCAAGCATTTCAAAGGCGAGGCAGATCACCGGAAGAAGCCCACCATGCATACCGGTGATCACGTACTTGCTATGGTCAATGATTTACACGTAATCTTTGGAAAGGTTCCCGGCAGACTAGCTGTTCTGAATGACGCTGAGGGACACACACCCATGTGGAAGAAGAAATCTATATTTTGGGACCTACCCTACTGGAAAGAGCTAGAGGTCTGCTCTTCAATCGACGTGATGCACGTGACGAAGAACCTTTGCGTGAACCTGCTAGGTTTCTTGGGCGTGTATGGGAAGACAAAAGATACACCTGAGGCACGGGAGGACCTGCAACGTTTGCACGAAAAAGACGACATGCCTCCAAAGCAGTATGAAGGTCCTGCCAGCTACGCTCTTACGAAAGAAGAGAAAGAAATCTTTTTTGAATGCCTGCTCAGTATGAAGGTCCCGACTGGCTTCTCGTCGAATATAAAGGGAATAATAAATATGCCAGAGAAAAAGTTCCAGAACCTAAAGTCTCATGACTGCCACGTGATTATGACGCAACTGCTTCCGGTTGCATTGAGGGGGCTTCTACCGAAAAACGTCCGATTAGCCATTGTGAAGCTATGTGCATTTCTCAATGCAATCTCTTAGAAGGTAATCGATCCAGAAATCATACCAAGGCTAAGGAGTGATGTGGCGCAATGTCTTGTCAGTTTCGAGCTGGTGTTCCCACCATCCTTCTTCAATATCATGACGCACGTCCTAGTTCATCTAGTCGACGAGATTGTCATTCTGGGGCCCGTATTTCTACACAATATGTTCCCCTTTGAGAGGTTCATGGGAGTCCTAAAGAAATATGTCCGTAACCGCGCTAGGCCAGAAGGAAGCATCTCCATGGGCCATCAAATAGAGGATGTCATTGGGTTTTGTGTTGACTTCATTCCTGGCCTTAAGAAGATAGGTCTCCCTAAATCGCGGTATGAGGGGAGACTGACTGGAAAAGGCACGCTTGGAGGGGACTCAATAATATGCAGGGACGGATATTCTTGGTCTCAAGCACACTACACAGTTCTACAGAACTCTACCTTGGTGACCCCGTATGTCGATGAACACAAGAACAGTCTGCGCTCCAAACACCCGGAGCAGTGTGACGACTGGATTACATGTGAACACATCAGAACTTTCAGCAGTTGGTTGGAAACACGTCTAGGTGACACCACTGTTTGTGATGAGTTGTACTCGTTGTCCAGGGGACCATCTTCGACTGTATTGACTTACAAAGGATACGAGATAAATGGGAATACATTTTACACGATCGCCCAAGATCAAAAGAGCACCAACCAAAACAGCGGTGTCTGCTTTGATGCAGCAACCGACAGGGGAAAGGACACATATTATGGTTACATAATGGACATATGGGAACTTCACTACGGACATGATTTTAAGGTCCCTTTGTTTAAGTGCAAATGGGTCAATCTGTCAGGAGGCGGGGTACAGGTAGACCCACAGTACGGAATGACAACAGTGGATCTGAACAATCTTGGGTACACTGACGAACCGTTTGTCCTAGCCAATGATGTGGCACAGGTTATCTATGTGAAGGACATGTCTACCAGACCGAGAAAACGAAAAGATAAGGAAGCGAATACATCATACGATGAGCCAAAGCGCCACATAGTTCTTTCAGGAAAAAGGGACATTGTGGGAGTGGAGGGCAAGACAGACATGTCTGAAGATTATGAAAAGTTTCATGAAATTCCTCCCTTGAAAGTCAAGGCTGACCCAAGCATCCTGATAAACGATGAAGATTATCCATGGTTACGGTGCAATAAGCAAATGACACAAGCGAAGAAAAAGTGAAGACTTTCTCCCGCAACTATTATGATGATACCATGCCAACTTTGTAACAGACGAGTATGATACCATTGTCCATTTTGTACACGAAGTGCATCTAGTTTTTGCCGTAACCCTCTCAACTTTCTTGCACATGCTATGTGGATGAAATGATGATACCATGCCAACTTTCAACCTTTTCAGAGTTCATTTGAAATGCTTTTCAATTTTAGGGTCTTATAGCTCAAAATAATTAGTAAATGCATGAAAAATAACAAATGAAGTCAGAAAGGGTTGAAAATTGATGATGTGGCTTTGAATGGTGCATTTTGAACACACAAAAAGTCAGGAGTTCAAATAAGTTTAAAAAAAATGAAATCCCTTTGTAACAGACGAGTTTCCGTATGAAATCCTGATACTTCGAAAGAGATTGTCCGTTTTGTACACGAAGTGCATCCAGTTTTTGCCGTAAACCTCTCAACTTTCTTGCACATGCTATGTGGATGAAATGATGATACCATGCCAACTTTCAACCTTTTCAGAGTTCATTTGAAATGATTTTTAATTTTAGGGTCTTATAGCTCAAAATAATCAGTAAATGCATGAAAAATGGTGCATGAAAAATAACAAATAAAATAAATAAGTAATTAGAAACAAAATAATATAAACTTTAATAAAATATATAAGTAGAAACAAAATAAAATAAACTTTAATAACATAAATAAAATTTATGAAACTAAAATTATCAAAGTATTTTCTGTTCAAAACATTATAAGCAACCTCTAGTATTATTGAAACTAAAATTATATAAAATTGATGCAACTAAAATTATCGAAGTATTTTCTGTTCAAAATCATTGAAAGCAAAAATAATTTTCATAAAGAACTTTTTTTGTTAGAAACTTTAATAGCAAAAAGAAATATCATAAAGTAAAATAAATAAGTAATTAGAAACAAAATAAAATAAAATAAATAAGTTTTTTGTTGTAAGTAGAAACAAAACAAAATAAATAAAGCAAAAAAACAGGCAAAAAATAAAAATTATGCCACCTACTGGGCCACCACGGCGTGAATACGACTAGAAACCCATCCATGGGCCAGGATTCAGGCCCGCAGAAGGCCCAGTAGGCCCACATGCATGTACAAAGAGGTTAGGCCCGTAAGCCTGCTTTAGAGAGGAGCTCGACAGCTCAGGCGCACCGCACCTTATAAACTGGTGCGGCTCTCTCTCAGCTAGCGAGGTGGGACTAAACTCCCACCACCACGCCGCTGTGCAAGGCCATTGGTCCCGGTTGGTGGCACGAACCGGGACCAATGCCACCCTTTGGTCCCGGTTCGTGGCACCAACCGGGACCAATGCCCCCCCTTTAGTCCCGGTTGG
>NC_057799.1:550720287-550760912 GCF_018294505.1 Triticum aestivum | reverse complement strand
TTGTATATTCATATGAACAATGCATTAGGCAAAACCTTTACTTTTTTTCAAAATTTTCTATTTGAACATTTTTTATGAATGAGAGGAAAAAGGAAAATAAGAAGAGGAAGAAAGGAGAAGAAGAGGAGAGGAAGAAGAGGAGAAATAAATAAGAAGAGGAAAAAAGAAGAAAAAGAAGAGGAGAAGAAGAAAGGAATAGAAGAGAAGAAGAAAAAATAGAAAAAATTCTATTTTTTCTTCTTCTATCCTCTATTCCTTTCTTCTTCTCCTTTTTTTTTTCTTCGATCTTCTCCTCTATTCCTTTCTTCTTCTCCTCTTTTTGTTTCTTCTTCGTTTTCTTATGTTTTATCGGGTCTGTCGTCGTCGATATACCCCTCTCCCGATAACTTCAACACGAGGGGGGGTCGATATACCCCCTCCCCGATAATATTATTTTCCCATGTACGTATGTCATCATTGTCGATATAACCCCCTCCCGATAACTTCAACACGTGGGGGGGGGGGTCGATATACCCCCTCCCCGATAACATTATTTTCCCATGTATGTATGTCGTCATTGTCGATATATATAACTCCCTCCCAGATAACTTCGACATGATGGACGGTCGATATTTATACCCCCTCTCGACCGTGATAACTTATACCACGGGAGCACCCCCCCGGCCCTCTCGCTCGACCAAAACTCTCGAGGACACCCAAACCCTAGAAAAAAACGATGTCGATCTCCTACCCCCTCCCGCCGCGCCCCTACCCTTGAAGCGTTGCCGAGGCCACCCCAAACCCGGAATAAGCTAGGTCCATGTTTGCACTAATATATCCACCTGCTGTCATGTTTGTGTAATAATTGCCATGTTGTAATATTTGCAGAAACAATGGAGCACGGACGAGACGAGCAAGCAGAAGAGGTGTTGGGGGACATAATCTTAGCCGGAGGTGATATCTTGTCGTATCTTAACGACAATGATGGTCTGGAAGAACAGGGTGAAGAAGCAGGCTACGGTGATCGAAGAGTGGAGGAGGAAAGACATGATTATGATGGCTCCGGTGACCCAATGCTGGTGCAAGAAGGAGCCCGTGGTGACGGCTCCGGTGACCGAACAGAGTCCGGCCAGGTAAATATATTAGTTAAGCCTGTGCTGACTAGCTAATTGATGCATTCATTGTTTTGGTATGTACACATATTAATTAACACTCGTCTTTTTTATTTTTTCTAGCCCTCCGGATCGAGCACAACTTCGGTAAAGAGACGACGCCCGAAGAGAAAGTTGCGCTCGGATGAAAGGTTTGAGATCACAGCAATCGCGCGCGATGGCTAACCGATTGAACCCATCCGGACAAAGGATGCATTTGCTGCTCAGTGCAGGGTTCTAGTTAGGGACAAGATCCCGATCAGCATCCACCAATGGTATAAGCCTAAGAAGGAAGACCCTGAGGTGTCTTATGTCAATGATATGCAGAAAGATGATCTTTGGACTGAGCTGAAGGCAAATTTCACCCTACCGCCAGAGGAGGATCCGGAGAAGCCAGTTAAAGAGCAATTAATCAAGTCTCATGCTCTTAAGAAGATGGCCGACCTATTCAGGAGGTGGAAGAATGAGCTGAAAATGTTTGTCGACAAAGAAGAGACACCAGAATTCATCGGCCGGTATGAGAAGATCAGAGATCACTGGCCCGCATTTGTGGCCCACAAGACATCGGAAAAGAGTAAGAAGATGTCAGCAACAAACAAGAAGAATGCTGCGAAGAAGAAGCTTCACCATTGCACGGGGTCTGGTGGCTACCTCAAAGCCCGGCCTAAGTGGGCCAAGGCTGAGAATGATCTGCTTGAAAAAGGGACCGAACCACAGACAATGAATTGGACAGACCGTTGCCGGACTTGGTTCTTCGGGGCTGGCGGAACCTTGGACCCTGTATCAGGGAGGTGCGTTTGGACGAACGAGCTTTTGAGAATACCAGTCAAGAAGATTCAGCAATATATCGATGCAGCGCAGGAAAGGATGTTCGTTCCAGACAGAGAGAACGACGAGCTCACAATGGCCCTCGGGAATCCTGAGCACCCTGGACGGACACGAGGCACGCCAGGCTCCGTTCCTTGGAAGGCTGGTTTTCCGGACGCAGGCGGTTACAAAAGCCAGGAGAGGAGGAAAAATATGGAGCAGACCCAAATTCAGAAGCTGCACGAAAGGGTTCAAGCGCTAGAGGAACGAGATGGCAATCGACATGCCGAAACTACCCCCGAAGCTACCCCGCCATCTCAGTGGAGAAGCAGCGTGGCTTCCACCGAGCTGCTTCAGCCGGAGCATGTCTTGACGGCTCCTGCTAGCTACCCCGTGGATGCTATCACGGAGTCTCAACATTGCCACCTTATGGCGCAATGGCAGAACTTCAAAGTCAAGGCAGCTGTTGGCTCTGTTTTACCTCTTGAACCCGGCGCAACCTACCACTGCCGGCCAATTCCAGAAGGATATGCTAGGGTGATGGTGGATGAAATAACGGAGGGATTTGAGGATCTCCAGCTTGACCACCCTACCGGTGAAGGGGAGACTCGGCTGGGTTTAGCTCTGAAGACTCCGTGCCTATGGCGGAAGGAGCTCATTAACCTTCCGAACTAGACGCCTCCGGCGAGTAAGGGCACTCTGCCGCCGCCTTCTCCTCCAGCGAATGATCAGGGCACTCAGCCTCCTTCTCCGGCGCGTGGAGGCACTCAGCCTCCTTCTCCGCCTCCTCCTCCGGCGAGTGATCAGGGCACTCAGCCTCCTTCTCCGGCGTGTGGCGGCACTCCGCCTCCTTCTCCGCTTGCGCCGGCGTGCCAGAGCAGCCAGCCTCCTCCTTCTCCGCCTCGTCAGCAAGGGCGGAAGAGACCCGCCGCCGCTCCGGCTGCTCCAGCGCGTTGTAGTCCTTCTCCTCCGCCTCGTAAGCAAGGAAAGAAGACAGCCGCAACCGCTCCGTCTGCTCTGCCGGCGTCTAGCAGTACAGCTGCCAGAGGCGCGAGGCAATACAGATTCGGTCCTTCTCTGAAGACTCCAGAGAAGTTACCATACGAGAGGACCGAGGAGGAGAACGCGAAGATCGTGCGAGCCGAAGTGAAGAACTTCTTTGAAGGGGTGAAAGCAAAGAAACATCCACCTCCGGAGGAGAAGGTAGATCCGGTGAAAGCGAAGCGCACTCTGGATGCCCTGACAAAACCACCAAAGTCTCTGCCGAAAGGCAACTATGAGCGCATTATTGCAAAGACATTTGTCGAAGCAGAGCGGTCAGGAAGTACTGTCAGTGATCAAAGGTTAAAAGAACGACGAGCTGGGAAAAAAATTGCCCAGCTCGGCGAACAAGCGAACCAATCGTGCCCCCCGCTCAAGGTGTCTAAAGACATCGTCGCTAATGATCCGAGGATGGTGGCCGGTTATAGCAATCTTGGAGATTACCTGCCCGACGATGTACATTATGAAATCATGGAGGTGGACGAACACAAATACCATTACGGGAAGCCTCTCGTCAAAGATGAAAGATCTCTAACAACGATGATGCGAAGATTACATGATTGGTACATGAAAAACTGCAGAGAGTCTGATGGGATGAATACTTTGACGCTGAGAGTTAAACCGGAGCATGACCTCGTTGGAATTGAACTGCTGAATGTTCCATTTGAGGAGTTCTTCCAGTTTTTCAATCAAAAGGCCCTCGATAAATCAACGATCAATTGCTACTGTCTGTAAGTAGTACTACTTCTGTCATTAAGTCTCTCTATATAGGTCAGCTCTTTCATTGCATGTATTTATAATTATCCTCACTATATTATGCAGATTGAAGATTGCCGAATTGAAGAAAAGACAAATCGGTGATATTGGGTTCATTAACACAAATCTCATAGATGCATATACGGTTGAAAAACATGCCAAAGAAGCCGAGGCCAACTTGCTACGATCGTTGGTATTAAATCAAAACAAAGATATAATACTCTTTCCTTACAACTTCAAGTGAGTGTTACTGTCTTGTGCATATTCGGTTTCCCTTATTAGTCCAGGTTATGGTAATGTAATTGATGACTTATGCATGCATGCGCAGCTTCCACTATATTCTCCTAGAGATTAAGCTTGAGCAGGGAGTAGTAACCTTCTTAGACTCGAGACGAAAAGATCCCCAGGACTATGCGGACATTACTCAAATGCTCGAGAAGTAAGTTAAATCGATCATTATCCACCATATCAGCAACTTTGTTCATTTCCTGATATCAAGTAATTGTTTTCTTTGTCTGGCAGGGTTTGGAGAAAATTCACCACAAAAGCTCCGGGACTGCCGAAGAAGCTGCAATTTAGACACCCGAAAGTAAGTACTATAGTAGCATGTTCCGCACATCTCCTAGTGATTCAAGTGCTAGTTTCATCAATACCATTTAGCATGCTTGCTTATCAGTTAGATTGACCTCTATTTCTTGTAAAGTGGTTGTGGCAGGAACAAGGGAATGATTTCCGTGGATACTACGTTTGCGAGTCTATCCGCCACACGACCTGTGAGCGGGGCTACTCTGACGAACAATATGAAGTGCGTAAGAAATAATATTCACAATTTTATTTTATTACCATCATTTGTGTCGAGTTTCATTTATTCATATATATATATATATATATATATATATATATATATATATATATATATATATGTATTGACCCCCTTCTTCAAATTAGATGTTTCGGATGCGGGATGAACTCCTAGCAGAAGATCGTATGCGAGCAATTCAAGAGGAATTGGCGGCATTCTTCCTTGACCACGTGATCGCTGAAAACGGAGAATACTATGTGGACCCTGTGTTCTTACAATTTAATTAGGAGATTATATTGTAAGAGATAATTATTGTATATATGTAGCCGGTAGTGTCAGATAGATATACGAGAACTTGTTGTTCGACCAATCTCTCGGAGAAGGAGAGGTGGTCGATATCACTTCTCTCTGTATGCATATGTTCATGACGATCTTCTGTTTCCTTCATTTGCTTACTAGCTAGCATGTCTAGTCCTCTCCATACGTATATAGTACGTAGCGTCGACCAAGCACGGAGATAAGAGAGGACACTTCTCTCTATTAATTAGCTAGCTAACACAATATATGAAACACCTAAATTAACCCCCCAAAACCCCCAACCCCCCCTTTCAAAAAAAACAAAAACCCCAGCCCCTGAAATGCTGACGCGTGGATGCCTATGTAACGCCCCAAAAATTTGACCTTGTTTTATTAATTAAAATTTTGCCAGGAAATAAAATTTTTATTTTTCTGGATTTCTCCTTTGATTTCAGAACCCTCTTCTCTTTGATATTGTGAGTTTTTACCTCTAGTGGAAACTTTCCCAATGTATCATTGGACTTGTATGCCCTCTTTATAAAATCAATTCTTTATCAGTAGATTTATTTGCATAATTATTTTTCCATGAGCTTTATTCTTTTTAAAATGACCTTTCATAAATTTGGAGCTCCTTTTTGCACTACAACCTATTTAAATATTCTTCTAAAAATTCTTCCAAGTGTTTTGGTGATGCCAGGAGATGCATATAATTCAACTTCATGCAAAAACCCAGTGATTTTCTTTGAAAAATTTGAGTGATTCAACCTCATCTTCATTCTGGTCCAGTTTGGTGATTTGTACTGCAACCCGATTTTATTTTGCTCTAGTGCCCTTGAGCTTTTTCCTACTTATAGTTCTCCTTTCCAAACCCTTAAGTCCAGGAGATTGGACCCATTGGCATATTTTTGGTGCATGCAATGATAGCCTTTAGTTTCTGCCCAAAACTGCTTTTCTCAAAAACTTGCACTATCAACTTTCTGTTTTTGCCAAACTAACCTTACCACTTTCCTTAGCTCCTAAAGAGACTAGGATCTGGAGAGTTTGGCCACCCCAAGAATTGCCTAGATGCTCATGGCATTCTGTCGAACACCCTGTGTGCAGGAACAGTTTTGGGCATGTCTCCTAGCTTGCATTGTGGACTTGAGCCCCTGACCTATCCAGCATGTCCACTAGCCTCCTAGCTATCCCTAACCCTGGCCTGTTAGCTACCAGCCTCACCCAAGCTCTCTAGAGCGCGCTGGGATTTCGTCGAGCACCTGGCGTGCGTGCTCTGGGCGCGCCCAGAGCGCACGTTTTGCACGCGCGCGCACTGAGTCGCCACGCCGCACTGCCACCCTCGACGCGTCTCGTCCCTGGCCCCAGCTCGCCTGTAGAGCCGCGCCATACACTCGCCCCCTCGCAGCAAACCTCCAAGCCGCACTGGCGCCCTACTGCGTCGCCGGCAGAGCTCCCTTGGCGGCACGCCGGCGTCGGCAGCAGGCTCTGCCGTGGACGGCGCCACCCAAGCCACCCGCGCGCGCCAGCTGCCCCCGGGGAACAGCCCGTGCTTATCCACATGCTCGTCGGCACGCGCTCGTCGCCGCCACGATGCCCTGCAGCTACAGCAACGGCGACTCGTCGTCGATCTTATCCACCGCCGCGGAGCCAGCCCCGTCGCGCTATAAAAGGGGACCCCGAGCTCAGCCGAGCACTCAGACAAACCCAGGCCACCCCCATAGGACTCCCGTAGCCAGCAATCAACGAGGAGGGGCTTTCCTCTTCGTCTCCGGCCAGTTCGGCCGCCGCCAAGCTCCGGTGCAATACGCCGCAGCCAGGCCCTCCCCCGCCAACCCAACGCCACCGAGAGTTTCCCCATAGTCGTGCGGAGCTGCCTAGCGCCTCGGCCTCGACCAAGGAACCCCGGAGCCCAAAACCCACTCTGCTCCCGAACCACCGTCCGCCGCGAAGCTCGCCGCCGGTGACCTTCTCTGTCCCCACCCGCCTAGCACCCATCGGGAGGACCGCCCCAGTCTGGCGGATCCATCCCTGTCCTCGGGACCCCGTGGGGAGCTGCCGTTCACCGACGGCGATCGCCGGAACCCCACCCCGTTCGGGCAGAGAGAAAGGAGGGAGAGGAAGAACGGTCAAACCTGACCAGAGGGCCCCCTGGACCCACTGTCAGTGACCCGCGCGGCCGTTCTCTCTGTTTAAGTGAAAGCGAAGAGTCCCGAGTACGTCTTCTCTGCTTCGAAAGCGTATTCTCCCCCGAAGCGTTTTCCTTTTTCTGGTTTTATTAAAATAGAACTTTGACTGATCTTTGACTGGCTATAACTTTTAAAATAAAACTCCAAATAAGTTGATTCTTTTTCCTACCTCTCTCAAATTTCACCTAGTTTATTTTAAGATTTATTTAAAAAATATTTGGGACAAATTTTTGTACTGTTTTTGAAATGTGTGTTATTTGAATATTTTTCGAAATAGGATTTTGGAGAATAAGGCAACCTTCAAAAAGTGCACCCCCACATGCATACACTTGAAGGCAAGCATTCTGAACCCTGGTTTTATATTTTTTTTGGATGTTGTCGATACGTTTACAACATCAACTTGACTTGGAGCATACGCTATTTTATGTGACGATAAAAATCATATGCATGAGTGCATAGTGGAGTTTTCTTTGCTGTGATAAATGGATATGTTGGTGATGGTATTCATCCTCGTAAGCTTCCCTTGCATACCGGGAAAGTCGTGGTCTTGGGTAGACATGGGCTTGTCCCTAGTACCTCGTCGGGACGAGTATGTCCGGTATGGCATGGTGAGGCTTGACGAGTGGTAAGTTTACCTGTTAATGGAAATACTTTTGTTATGCTAATCATGCAGAGAATACTTGAACCTCCTGAGTCGGCCGTAGATCGAGTCTTGTCCAGTAACCCCCATACTTGTTCCGTACTACCACTTGTCCCTGCCATAGGTAGGGTACAGTTCAGTAAGTTGTCAACCCCTGTCTAGCACACACCGTACAGAGAGGCCGTGATGAGGGTCCCAAGGCCATGGATTAAAGCCTGTCATCCGGTCTGGGGGCATGGGTGTTTCCGGTTGGGACCGAGAGGGGGGCCACCCCTTAGAGCGCGCATATATAAATTTGATCCCATGCTACGTCGAGGTTGTAGCCTCCCCACTTAGAGTTTGGCTTGACAGGTGTTGTGGGTGATTCCAGACACCGGTAAGTTAAGCTGGTGTGTGCAGGTCAGGCGTGTTTTCAATCAAAAGACCGTAGACGGAATTAGTCCCGATGGACTAAAGAAATCCGTTACCCGTGGGTAAAGAGTACACCCTCTGCAGAGATTATACATCTATTCGAATAGCCGTGTCCATGGTTAAGGACTACAGTCTGGGATAGGTCAAGTGTCGGTCTTAGTGTCGGTCTTCGGAGGAAAAACTGCTAAGCCAGAACTTTGATTATGAACTGTGACATATATGGATTATGATCATTATTATTGTGGACTAACCATTCATTTTAGTTGTATTATTGAGTATCCCTGGGACGGTTCTACCTCCTGGATATTCACTGTGATTATCCCTTATAAGCCCTTTATGAGGTGTCGCATAGACGCCCGACTGTGGCATGCTTGCTGTTTCTTTTATATATAAGCCCTTTATGAGGTGTCGCATAGACGCCCGACTGTGGCATGCTTGTTGTTTCTTTTATATATAAGCCCTTTATGTGGTGTCGCATAGACGCCCGACTGTGGCATGTCTGTTATTTCTTTTATTTATAAGCCCTTTATGTGGTGTCGCCCAGACGCCCGACTGCGGCATTGTTAATTTATTTGCACCCCTTTTTGAGGAGTCATTTCAGACACTCGATCACTACATACTATTTCTATATTGCATATTCATATATTACCCACATGCGTGCATCATGAATATTTTGTTTATCTCGTGACTGACATTATGATCATAGAATATTTTCGGAACATGATTACCCTTGATATATTATACCCGTGTTCTTGATGTTTGCGAGTACATTCAAACGTACTCACTGGCTTGTCCCTGGCTATTGTCTTGGCCAAATTTCTTGCACGGAGAAGAGTGTTACGACGACGGCCCCGGAACCTACGCGGTGTTGCCAGCGGCCTCACGAAGATATGAGTTATCCTGGTCAGCTGTTCTTGTGGGAAATGGAGTCCCATAGACGCAGATGAACCAGAAACCGCTTCCGCCATCAACCACTAGAAACCAAGTGTTGTACTCATAGGCCACAATGGCCTTGTACTACATATTTTGTACTTGCTTGGAATTTCTTGTATCAAGTTGGTGCCTCATCAGCTAACAGTAATCCTGGGGCTGGTGAGCATAAGGGCCATTTTCTGGAGAATTAATATCCCGAAAACCCGGTCCTGACAGCCTATTGGTCCCGGTTGGTGACACCAACCGGGACAAAAGGCCCTGTCTATTGGTCCCACTTGGTGGCACCAACCAGGACCAAAGGCCCCCCTGCCTGGGCTGGCAGCAGCGGCCACGTGGAGGACCTTCTGTCTCAGTTCGTGTAAGAACCGGGACTAAAGGGTTAGGGCTTTAGTAACGACCCTTTAGTCCCGGTTCGAAAACCGGGACAAAAGGCCCTTACCAACCGGGGTAAAAGCCCCTTTTTCTACTAGTGGGTGTTGATGTAGAAGCCCTCCATGATCGATTCCCCCTCCGGCGGAGCGCCGGAAAAGGCCCCAAGATGGGATCTCATGGGTACAGAAGGTTGCGGTGGTGGAAATAGAGTTTCATGGTGCTCCTGGATGTTTTCAGGGTATAAGAGTATATATAGGCGAAAGAAGTAGGTCGGTGGAGCTACGAGGGGCCCATGAGGGTGGGGGGCGCGCCTACCCCCTGGGCGTGCCTCCCTATCTCGTGGCCGCCTCGTTGCTTCCTTGACGTCCACTCCAAGTCTCCCGGATTGCGTTTGTTCCAAAAACGATCCTCGCGAAGGTTTCATTCCGTTTGGATTCCGTTTGATATTCCTTTTCTGCGAAACACCGAAATAGGCAAAAAAACAGCAATTTGCACTGGGCCTTTGGTTAGTAGGTTAGTCCCAAAAATAATATAAAATTGCATAATAAAGCCCATTAAACATCCAAAACAGATAATATAATAGCATGGAACAATAAAAAAAATATAGGTACGTTGGAGACGTATCAAACATCCCCACGCTTAATTCCCGCTCGTCCTCGAGTAGGTAAATGATAAAAACAGAATTTTTGATGTGGAATGCTACCTAACATAATCTTCAATGTGATTTTCTTTATTGTGGCATGAATGTTCAAATCCGAAAGATTCAAGACAAAAGTTTAATATTGACATAAGAATAATAATACTTCAAGCATACTAACTAAGCAATTATGTCTTCTCAAAATAACATGGCCAAAGAAAGTTATCCCTACAAAATCATATAGTCTGGCTATGCTCTATCTTCATCACACAAAATATTCAAATCATGCACAGCCCCGGTTTCAGCCAAACAATTGTTTCATACTTTAGTATTCTCAAACTTTTTCAACTTTCACGCAATACATGAGCGTGAGCCATGGACATAGCACTATAGGTGGAATAGAATATGGTGGTTGTGGAGAAGACAAAAGGAGGAAGATAATCTCACATCAACTAGGCGTATCAATGGGCTATGGAGATGCCCATCAATAGATATCAATTTGAGTGAGTAGGGATTGCCATGCAACGGATGCACTAGAGCTATAAGTGTATGAAAGCTCAACAAAAGAAACTAAGTGGGTGTGCATCCAACTTGCTCGCTCACGAAGGCCTGTGGCAATTTGAGGAAGCCCATCATTGGAATATACAAGCCAAGTTCTATAATGAAAAATTCCCACTAGTATATGAGTGACAAAATAAGAGACTCTCTGTCATGAAGATCATGGTGCTACTTTGAAGCACAACTGTGGAAAAAGGATAGTAACATTGTCCCTTCTGTCTTTTTCTCTCATTTTTGGTGGGCTTCTTTGGCCTCCTTTTTTTATTTGGGCTTCTTTGGCCTCTTTTATTTTTCATAAAGTCCGAAGCCTCATCTCGACTTGTGGGGGAATCATAGTTTCCATCATCCTTTCCTCACATGGGACAATGCTCTAATAATGAAGATCATCATACTTTTATTTACTTACAACTCATGAATTACAACTCGATACTTAGCACAAAATATGACTCTATGTGAATGCCTCCGGCGGTGTACCAGGATGTGAAATGAATCAAGAGTGACATGTATGAAAATTATGAATGGTGGTTTTGCCACAAATACGATGTCAACTACATGATCATGCAAAGCAATATGACAATGATGGAGCGTGTCATAATAAACAGAATAGTGGAAAGTTGCATGGCAATATATCTCGGAATGGCTATGGAAATGCCATAATAGGTAGGTATGGTGGCTGTTTTGAGGAAGGTATATGGTGGGTTTATGGTACCGGCGAGAGTTGTGCGGCACAAGAGAGGCTAGCAATGGTGGAAGGGCGAGAGTGCGTATAATCCGTGGACTCAACATTATTCATAAAGAACTCACATACTTATTGCAAAAATCTACAAGTCATCAAAATAAAGTACTACACGCATGCTCCTAGGGGAAGGGTTGGTAGGAGTTAACCATCGCGCGATCCCGACCTCCACACATAAGGAAGACAATCAATAAATAAATCATGCTCCAACTTCATCAGATAACGGTTCCATACGTGCATGCTACGGGAATCACAAACTTTAACACAAGTATCTCTCAAATTCACAATTACTCAACTAGCACAACTCTAAGATCACCATCTTCATATCTCAAAACAATCATCAAGTATCAAACTTCTCATATCAATGCGTTCTATATGAAAGTTTTTATTATACCCATCTTGGATGCCTATCATATTAGGACTAATTTTATAGCCAAAGCAAATTACCATGCTGTTCTAAAGGACTCTCAAAATAATATAAGTGAAGCATGAGAGATCAATAATTTCTATAAAATAAAACCACCACCGTGCTCTAAAAGATATAAGTGAAGCACTAGAGCAAAATTATCTAGCTCAAAAAATATAAGTGAAGCACATAGAGTATTCTAACAAATTCAGATTCATCTGTGTCTCTACAAAATGTGTGTACAGCAAGGATGATTGTGGTAAACTAAAAAGAAAATACTCAAATCATACAAGACGCTCCAAGCAAAACACATATCATATGGTGAAAAAAATATAGCCTCAAGTAAAGTTACCGATGGACGAAGACGAAAGAGGGGATGCCTTCCGGGGCATCCCCATGATTAGGCTTTTGGTTGTCCTTGAATTTTACCTTGGGGTGCCTTGGGAATCCCCAAGCTTAGGCTCTTGCCACCCCTTATTCCATAATCCATCAAATCTTTACCCCAAAACTTGAAAACTTCACAACACAAAACTCAACAGAAAATCTCATGAGCTCCGTTAGTGCAAGAAAACAAACCACCACAATAAACTAGTGTAATGAACTCATTATTTATTTAAATTGGTGTTAAACCTAATGTATTCCAACTTCTCTATGGTTCATACCCCCTGATACTAGCCATAGATTCATCAAAATAAGCAAACGACACACGAAAAACAGAATCTGTCAAAAACAGAACAGTCTGTAGAAATCTGTATCAAACGCAAACTTATTTAACTCAAAAATTCTGCCAAAATAGGACAGCCTAGATAATTTGTTTATTGATCTACTGCAATTGGAATCAGTATTTTATCACGTTCTGGTGATTTTTAACAATTGTTTTCGTGAGCATAAAGTTTCTGACTTTTTCAGCAAGATCAAATAATTATTATCCAAGAAGATCCTATAGGTTTAACTTGGCACAAACACTAATTAAAACATAAAAACAAATCTAATCAGAGGATAAATGAATTATTTATTACTAAACAGGAACAAAAATCAAGGAACAAAAATAAAATTGGGTTGCCTCCCAACAAGCGCTATCGTTTAACGCCCCTAGCTAGGCATAAAAACGAGAATAGATCTTGGTATCATCATCTTTGGTATGCAATCCATAAGTGTCTCTCATAATAGATTCATAAGGTAATTTAATTTTCTTCCTAGGAAAGTGTTCCATGCCTTTCCTTAATGGAAGTTGGAATCTAATATTTCTTTCTTTCATATCAATAATTGCACCAATCATTCTAAGGAAAGGTCTACCAAGAATAATAGGACATGTAGGATTGCAATCTATATCAAGAAAAATAAAATCTATGGGCACATAATTCCTATTTGCAACAATAAGAACATCATTAATCCTTCCCATAGGTTTCTTAATGGTGGAACCCGCAAGATGCAAATTTAGAGAACAATCATCAAATTCGCGGAAACCTAACACATCACACAAAGTTTTTGGAATCGTGGAAACACTAGCACCCAAATCACACAAAGCATAGCATTCATGATCTTTAATATTAATTTTAATAGTAGGTTCCCACTCATCATAAAGTTTTCTAGGGATAGAAACTTCTAATTCAAGCTTTTCTTCATAAGATTGCATTAAAGCATCAACAATATATTTAGTAAAAGCTTTATTTTGACTATAAGCATGAGGAGAATTTAGCACGGATTGCAACAAGGAAATACAATCTATCAAAGAGCAATTATCATAATTAAATTCCTTGAAATCCAAAATAGTGGGTTCATTGCTATGTAAAGTTTTGACCTCTTCAATCCCACTTTTACCAATTTTTGCATCAAGATCTAAAAACTCCGAATCATTGGGACGCCTTTTAACTGAAGTTGACTCATCTCCGGTCCCATCATTATCAAGATTCATATTAGAAACAAATATTTAATAGGAGACACATCAACCACTTTTAGATCTTCATCATTATTAATGTCTCGATCTTCCGGTTTAGCGGCCATCTTATTAACTAAGGTGGCCTGCTTATCCAAAATTCGGCCTACCAAATTTTCAAGCTGAGCAAACTGAGATTTCAAACCATAAAATTCCTTAGACATATCATCAAGCTCTTTATTAATGCACTCCATAAAACTTTTTTGTTCTTTAAGCTCATTTCTGAAGAAATTATTATGCTCGAACTTCAAAGACATAAAGCTTCTAACGTTGTTTTCGATCTCTTCCAACCTTCTAAGGTGAGGATCAACACTTTTTGGTAAAGCCATCAGGGCAAATAGGCACACAAACACCCAAGAACACAAGGAGCAAGCAAAAAGAGACGAACAAAAAAAGCCGAATAAAATGGCAAAGGTGAAGTGGGGGAGAGGAAAACGAGAGGCAAATGGCAAATAATGTAATGCGAGGGATAAGAGTTTGTGATGGGTACTTGGTATGTCTTGACTTGTGCGTAGATCTCCCCGGCAACGGCGCCAGAAATGGCTAGTTGCTGGGAGATCAACTGTTGACTTGACTTGGTGCAAATCTCCCCGGCAACGGCGCCATTATCCTTCTTGCTGCCTCTTGAGCATGCGTTGGTTTTCCCTTGAAGAGGAAAGGGTGATGCAGCAAAGTAGCGTAAGTATTTCCCTCAGTTTTTGAGAACCAAGGTAGCAATCCAGTAGGAGATTACACGCAAATCCCTAGTACCTGCACAAACAATTAAGAACCTAGCAACCAACGCGATAAAGGGGTTGTCAATGCCTTCACGGCCACTTGCAAAAGTGAGATCTGATAGAGATAATAAGATAATTATTTTTGGTATTTTTGTTGTATAGATTGAAAAGCAAAGATTGCAAAATAAACAGCGATAGAAATAGCACGTTGGCGGGAGATTAATATGATGGAAGATAGACCCCGGGGCCATAGGTTTCACTAGTGGCTTCTCTCAAGATAGCATATTTTATGGTGGGTGAACAAATTACTGTCGAGTAATTGATAGAAAAGTGCATAGTTATGAGAATATCTAGGCATGATCATGTATATAGGCATCACATCCGTGTCAAGTAGATCGAAACGATTATGCATCTACTACTATTACTCCACATATCGACCGCTATCCGGCATGCATCTAGAGTATTAAGTTCATAAGAACAGAGTAACCCATTAGGCAAGATGACATGATGTAGAGGGATAAACTCAAGCAATATGATATAAACCCCATCTTTTTATCCTCGATCATAACAATACAATACGTGCCTTGCTGCCCCTGCTGTCACTGGGAAAGGACACCGCAAGATTGAACCCAAAGCTAAGCACTTCTCCCATTGCAAGAAAGATCAATCTAGTAGGCCAAGCCAAACTGATAATTCGAAGAGACTTGCAAAGATATAAAATCATGCATATAAGAATTCAAAGAAGATTCAAATAATGTTCATAGATAAACTTGATCATAAACTCACAATTCATTGGATCTCGACAAACCACCGCAAAAAGTATTACATCGAATAGATCATCAAGAAGATCGAGGAGAACTTTGTATTGAGATCCAAAGAGAGAGAAGAAGCCATCTAGCTAATAACTATGGACCCGAAGGTCTGTGGTAAACTACTCACACATCATCAGAGAGGCTATGGTGTTGATGTAGAAGCCCTCCATGATCGATTCCCCCTCTGGCAGATCGCCGGAAAAGGCCCCAAGATGGGATCTCACGGGTACAGAAGGTTGCGGTGGTGGAAATAGGGTTTCGTGGTGCTCCTGGATGTTTTCAGGGTATAAGAGTATATATGGGCGAAAGAAGTAGGTCGGTGGAGCTACGAGGGGCCCACGAGGGTGGAGGGCACGCCTACCCCCTGGGCGTGCCTCCCTATCTCGTGGCCGCCTCGTTGCTTCCTTGACGTCCACTCCAAGTCTCCTGGATTGCGTTTGTTCCAAAAATGATCCTCGCGAAGGTTTCATTCCGTTTGATATTCCTTTTCTACGAAACACTGAAATAGGCAAAAAAACAACAATTTGCACTGGGCCTTTGGTTAGTAGGTTAGTCCCAAAAATAATATAAAAGTGCATAATAAAGCCCATTAAACATCCAAAACTGATAACATCCAAAATAGATACGTTGGAGACGTATCACACAGCTACGGTAGGTATTTCCCTGAGTGATGAGACCAAGGTTATCGAACCAGTAGGAGAACCACGTAACACCACGTAAACAACTCCTGCACACAAAGAACAAATACTTGCAACCCAACGTAAGAGAGGGGTTGTCAATCCCTCATGGGTAAAAAGATAGGTAAAATTGTAGTAGATTGGATAAATAGATCTTGCGGGAGTGCGAGATAAAATAAATAATTTGCAAGGTATTTTTGTGTTTTTAGATTAATAGATCTGAAAATAAATGCAAATAAAAAAAGATCGTGAAGGCAAATATAATAAAGAAGAGACCCAGGGGCCGTGGATTTCACTAGTGGCTTCTCTCGAGAAAAATAGCATACGGTGGGTAAACAAATTACTGCTGGGCAATTGATAGAACTTCAAATAACCATGACGATATCCAGGCAATGATCATTATATAGGCATCACATCCAAGATTAGTAGTCTGACTCCTGCCTGCATCTACTACTATTACTCCACACATCGACCGCTATCCAGCATGCATCTAGTGTATTAACTTCATGGAGAAACGGAGTAATGCAATAAGAACGATGACATGATGTAGACAAGATCTATTTATGTAGAAATAGACCCCATCTTGTTATCCTTAATAGCAACGATACATATGTGTCGGTTCCCCTTTTGTCACTGGGATCAAGCACCGTAAGATCGAACCCATCACAAAGCACCTCTTCCCATGGCAAGAAAAATCAATCTAGTTGGCCTAACTAAACCAAAGATTCAAAGAAGAAATATGAGGCTATAAGTAATCATGCATATAAGAGATCAGAAGACTCAAATAACTTTCATGGATAAAAACATAGATCTGATCATAAACTCAAAGTTCATCGGATCCCAACAAACACACCGCAAAAAGAGTTACATCAAATAGATCTCCAAGAGACCATTGTATTAAGGATCAAAAGAGAGAGAGGAAGCCATCTAGCTACTAACTACGGACCCGTAGGTCTACAATGAACTACTCACGCATCATCGGAGAGGCACCAATGAAGATGATGAACCCCTCCGTGATGGTGTCTTGATTGGATCTGGTGGTTCTGGAACTTGCGGCGGCTGGAATTGATTTTCGTCGACTCCCCTGGGGTTTCTGGAATATTGGGGCATTTATAGAGCAAAGAGGCGGTGCGGGAGGCCACCGAGGTGGGCACAACCCACCTGGGCGCGCCTGGGCCCGCAGGCGCGCCCTGGTGGGTTGTGCTCCCCTCGGAGCTCCCCTCAGGTACTTTCTTGGCACAACAGGTGTCTTCTGGTCCAGAAAAATCCACAATAAGTTTCGCTGCATTTGGACTCCGTTTGATATTGATTTCCCGCGATGTAAAAAACAAGCAAAAAACAACAACTAGCATTGGGCACTATGTCAATTGGTTAGTCCCAAAAATGATATAAAATTGCTATAAAATGATTGTAAAACATCCAAGAATGATAATATAACAGCATGGAACAATAAAAAATTATAGATACGTTGGAGACGTATCAGCATCCCCAAGCTTAATTCCTGCTCTTCCTCGAGTAGTTAAATGATAAAAAACAGAATTTTTGATGTGGAATGCTGCCTAACATGTTCATCACACATTCTTTTCTTTGTAGCATGGACATTTGGACTTTTATATGGTTCAAAGCAATAGTATAGTTTTGACATGAGGACTTTAATACTCAAGCATATCAACAAACAACCATGTCTTTTAAAATATCAACACTAAAGCAAGTTATCCCTAGCCCATTATGTTCAATCATTGATCCATTCATGAAACACACTTGCATATTAGCTACACCCAATGCTCAAGTACGATCATAGTGCCCCTTAGTTGGTGCTTTATAAGAGAAGATGGAGACTCAAGTAAAAATAAAAATTGCATAAAGTAAATAGAAAGGCCCTTCGCGGAGGGAAGTAGGGATTTGTAGAGGTGCCAGAGCTCAAAGAGAAAAAGGTAGAGATAAAAACATTTCGGGTGGCATGCTTTTCCTGTCAACAAAAACAATCGAGTAGTTTCCAATACTTTCCATGCTTGATATATCATAGGCGGTTCCCAAACAGAAAATAAAGTTTATTCCTTTTTCCACCATACTTTCACTTTCCATGGCTAACCGTATCCACGGGTGCCTTCCATACCAACACTTTCCAAGGAATTTATTATTTGACAACATAATGTAAATTCATTTTTCATTTCGGGACTGGGCATCCCTAATACCTTTGTCGTACTCTCGTGCAATGACAAGTGAATAAACACTCATCTTAAGAATAACACATCTAGCATGGAAATATACCAGCCACCCCCTACTATTTCATGAGCGGTATGATCACACAAAAGAGAAGTTTATTTTGAAAATTAGAGATGGCACATACAAATTTGCTCAGAATGGCAAAAGAATACCGCATATAGGTATGTATGGTGGACTCCTGTGACAAAGACTGGTTTAAAGGATTTTGGATGCACAAGTAGTGATCATACTTAGTGCAAATGAAGGCTAGCAAAAGATTGAGAACTATCCATCCAAGAAACGAAAAATCTCATAAGAGAGCATTAAGCATAACTAACACCGAATAGTGCACCATAAGTAGGATGTAATTTCATTGCATAACTATCACTACAAAAAAATACACTTCCGTGATGATACGTGTTTGTCACAGTAGGTCGCGTTTTTTGTCATGCATGTACATCCATGACGATTTTATGACAGAATCAAGATAGTCATACCTGTGCTGTCGTAGAAGTGTTCCATGACATTACCAAAATTATCATCACGGAAGTGTCCACTTCCATGACGATAAATCGCGCGTCACAGAAGTGCTTTCGTCAAGGGTGACCGACACGTGGCATCCACCGTAACGGAACGCGTTAAGCTATCGGGTCGGGTTTTGGATCCGATAACCCGTTAATAGCCCCGACCAATGGGAAATTTCCACGTGTAAAATTCTTATTGGCCGGACGAAACATGTGTCAGCTCGTCAGTGGGTCAGATAGGCGCCTATGATATGTCGACACATGCCACGGCCCACCACTGGCCCATTTAGCTTACAAAGCCGGCCCGTTTGACTTGGTCAAAAGTTAACGGGCTAGCCCATGAAAAGCCTGTTAACGGTCTCTTCGCAAATAGCCCATTTTACGGCCCGTTAACTCACGGCCCGTTAGGCCCTAAAGGAAATCGGCCCAACAACGTCATGTGGGCCGTCGAATATAACACCAGCCCATTTCACTTTCGGCCCATGTATGGCCCACGACGTCTTTCGGCCCATATGAGGCCTTCGTATCTTTCGGCCTTTTACAGGCCCACGGTGACTCTAGCCCATAATGAACAGTAATTTTCTTTATACCCGTTAACGGCCCATGATTTACATGGGCCGTTTCCAACCCGTGTTAGCTTTCGGCCTATTGACGACCCATACGTTCTTGGGCTCCTTTTCGGCCCTCGATTACTTACGGCCCGTTACTGGCCCGTTCCCCTAATGGGCCAAATTCGGCCCATGGCAAGAGTCGGCCCGTTACTGGCCTGTTCCCCTAATGGGCCAAATTTGGCCCATGGCAAGAGTCGGCCCGTTACTGGCCTGTTACCCTAATGGGCCAAATTCGGCCCATGGCAAGAGTCGGCCCGTTTCTGGCCTGTTAACCCGTTGCGCCGTTTCCAGCCCGTCCTATATTCTAGCCCATTAATGACCCGTTATGCCTGTGACAGAATTAAGCCTTTGCTGTCCTACGGCGTGTTAACGGCCTATTACCGTGCTGGGCCGATACCAATTACGCCCGATTACGGCCCATGTAGACCCATTTATCCGACGGCCCGAGGCCCACCGATTACAGGCCCATTTATCGACGGCCCGTAGGAGACCCATGGATCCTACAGCCCATATATGGCCCATGGTAGTTGCGGCCACTAGCAAACCAGGGAAAAAGAAGACTAGGAAATAAATAAGGCCAAAACTAACGCTAGGCTATTAAGGCGATTGCACAGATTACATCCACTCGGCATCAAAGATCGCCACCAGTGCAAATATAGGGAACACCCTACACTATACAAAAATGGCTTGCTGTTTTCTTCAGCCGGTGGCTGCACGTTAAGAATAAATTTTGTATCGCACCAAAACAAATTACAACTATATAACAAAAGGAAGGTTGGCATAAAACTTAATAGTCTAGCAGATAAATGCACCACCAGAAGTTCAGAAGCTCAGTTCATTTGACCTGACTGTTACGTTTTCATGCTGTATTGTCCGATGGAGCACCATAACCCTCGCCTTCATTTCCCCTAGGCTCCTGAACAACATAGCAAATGTCTGATAGTCTGGTTTCAAAACCATGCATATCTTGACGACATTGAGCAATGTTTCTCCTTGTTTCACAAAGGGTCTCTATTAGGGAATGGACTTGTGTCTGGAGCGCAGATACAACATTGCTTTGAGCTTGCATATCTTCATCATGAGGCAGTTTGGATGATATTGCCTTAACAACCAACCCAGTATTACGCAGGAACATGCTTTTGGCACTGTTAGTGGATAGGTACTGACCCACTGCAGCAAGAGCTGACATTGCGGTTATAGTTGCCTCGCCACCTTCAGAAGGTGGCGGTTCCACCATTTTTTCCATAGCTTGATGAAAAGTTGAGGTTTTACATTAGTAGTACCAGAACAGAAGATATTAAGGAGGCAGCAAAACCAAACAAAATAGCTTTGGTCTATATACAGAACTTATTCTGGTGAACCCATGTAAAATATTAGTTGTATTTTATTGCAAAGTACATAATAAAACCAGGTTCCAAACATATGACCAAGTACCATCGCTAATGTATTGTCTATTTCTTCACATTGTATTCAGGGCTAAGGATAAAGAGACGAAGTTTATAATACGGTAAGCATAGTATGACATCATTCATATCACAAAACAACTGAGAACAGACAAACAGGCAATTGTAACGTTGTGTGGGCAAGTCCAGCACGGAACTAGATTACGGGTCAAGATCAAAGGAACATCACTCCTCTCTTTTAAACCTTGTAAGGTGCAATGATACGCTAAGACAATTGTGTATAAAATTGAAAAGAGTAATAGACATTGGCTGCAAACCATGCAGTTCAAGGCACAAGTCAGAGTAAGTAGTAGTTAAAAGGCATGAGGATTAAGGACTTACAACAGCGGCTTTGACTGGTGTAGTCATGCCCTTCTTCTTACTGGTGTGACAGTCCTTGAAGATTTCCACAACATTTGGTTCAGGTACTTTTTGGTCCTTGCGGGCTTTCCTCTGCATTTCGAACAAGTCAATATAGATCTGATAATATGGTACAGCGAAAAGAGTGAAACATCAGCTAATTACAAGAGCCTCGCAGTGTTCAATATAGCTACGAGATCCTGTCGTCTGTTGCAATTTCACTTTCGTATGGTTGGCCTTGTTCTTTGAACAGTTCACCTACAAGAAGACAGATTTGTGTGGCACATGCGTAAATAGGACTTCAACATGTGATCTGATCACATATATATAATGTACCTGATACTTTGGATCAGACCAGTGTTTAACAAGGCCCCTCCAGTCTTCATCTGATATATTTTCCACTGGAGATGTTTGGGAAAGTTCACTGTTAGCCTTGCCTTCAAAGTGAGTTTTCGTCAAGTTATACCGATACTGTCGCAGAGTAGACTTGAAAACATGGGTGCAAGCTTGTCTGGTTGCATCATCTTGGCTATCCAACTTGAACCTCATCTGTTGAAAATTATGGGAGTCTCATTATCAGCAACCTAAAAAGTATGGGACAGAGCAAGACGATATTACTAGTTTCCATACATAACCATACTTACAGATAAATGGTCGAGGAAGGTGTTGAACTGGGTTTCGTCTTTGTCATTCCTGTACTAAATCCATGTTGGGAGGATACGTACATGACACCTAACGGCAACCGCTGCCTCTGATACTAACTTGGCTGACTCTGTAGCATCACGTGGCCTTTTTAAACCTGCCATAAAACGGATCTCCATTCTTCCTCCTCTAGATTTAGTTAACCTATCGAGCATTATCCCTGATGTTTGTTTCCTCTTGCGCCTAGGTGCTAGTCCAACAACGAACATAGGAAGTGTTAGTGTACATCAAACTGTGAGACTACATATAAAGAAGCATGCAACTGTAACTTGACTCCAGCAACTACCTTCTTGCTGTTGAAGCTCACAAGGTTCATCTGATATTGCCAACTCGTCTTGTGTCAAGAGTGCTTGGGAAGTAGTGTCAGGTGGTAAGGGAGCTTGGGAACGTGCTGCTAGCTCAGTTGACGCACGAGTAAGTCATGCAGCTGGTAGTACTGTGGTAGGTGTTGCAAGAACTAGGGCTGTCTCTGCTTGTTTGGTGGCAGCTATTTGTTTCTGTTTGGCTTTTTTTGCAACTCGTGTAGCATGGGATGCCGTGTTTGTAGAATTTTCCGCTGGACTTTGACCTTCTATTGCACCATCAGTACCAGCAGAATCTGCAGGATTCATCCGCTTCTCATTCCCTGCCATTCTGTGTTTCTTCCTCTTTCTCTGTGCCATGTTAAGTCAAGCCGACAAGAGAAATGAATAACAATTTAGTTCTTCAGAAAAAATTGATGCGTGATGCAGACGAACTGAACTTTGATGTTAGACAACCACATGATAGGAGGATGTAACATGTATGAAAAACAGGACGGAAGAGATAACCAGAACTATGATGTGTAAACTAAGAAGAAGACATTTCACCAAATTAGAAGCAATGCAATGGAAGGTAGATACCATATGAAAGATGCTACAGATATCGCTCTGCCAAGTTAACAGTGTCTCATCATAAATGGCGTTTAAACAAATGTGAAGCAGTACAAGAAATAAATCATATGCAAGATGCAAACAACATCACACTACCATGTTAGAGGTCTCTCGTCATTAGTGCCATTGCATATTCACAGCATTGCATATTCACAGCTTATGATGTGTAAACTAAGGAGAAGGCATTTCAACAAATTAGAAGCAATGAAAGCTAGACACCATATGAAAGATGCAACGAATATCACTCTACCAAGTTAAAACTGTCTCGTCATATGTGCCATTTCAACAAATTAGTAGTACAAGCTAGAAAAGAATGTGAGATGTAACCTATATCACACTCCGAAGTCAAACGTGTCTTATGATAAGTGATTGTTGCAGGTTACACAACAGTAGTAATTTGATGTAAGAACATGGTGTGATAGACATATATTGTATGTTCTAGAAACAGGAACACGTGTCTTATTCAAGTATAATGTGTAAAGTAAGCAGATGGAATTCAACAAAGTTAGAAGCAATACAAGCTAGACATCACACATAACATGCAACCACATATAATAGTGCCAAGTTAGAGGGAGCACCGGTGATGCTGCACTAGGGGAGACGTGCTCATCATAAACACAGCTTTGTTGAGTGTCTATGCATGTGTTGTCTTGGAAATCATCTTGGGGGTGTGGAGGAGTAGAAACTGTAGAGGCCCTCCGTTTGGAAGGAGCACCTTTATCCGCTGCCTTGCTAACTTCCTTCCGCTTTATTGATTTTGAATTGTCAAGTAAAACCGACAAGAAAAAGCAATAAAATTCTCTCTTCAGAACTCATTCATGCATGATACTGACAATCACTACTTTGATGTAAGGCAAACACATGATACCAGGATGGAATATGTACGAAAAACAGGACGGCATGGCATGTTCACAACTGTTTGTGTAAACTAAGCAGAAACCATTCCAACAAATAAGAAGCAATGCAAGCTAGACACCACATGAAAGATGCAACCAATATGACTCTGCCAAGTTAAAAGCGTCCCATCATAAATGGAATTTCAACAAATTAGAAGCAGCGCATGCTATAAATCATATGAAAGATGCAACTAATATCGCACTGCATATACTAAAGGTGTCTTGTCATGTTGATTGATGCAGGATACAAAAAAAACAATAGTTTTATGTAAGGACATGCTTAATAGACAGATGTACTATGTACTAAATACAGGAAGGCATGTCACATTAACAGGTATAATGTATAAGCTAAGCAGACTAGCACATGCAGTTTAACCAGATTGGAAGAATTACAATCTAGACACCATATGCAACATGCAACCACATATCACGCTGCCAAGTTAGAGCAAGCACCTGCGATGCTAGTGTAGGGGAAATGTTGTAATCAACTACAGAGCTACGTTCACTATCTTCATCTAGCATTTCTGTTTCTTGAGAATCATGTCGGGAGGCTGACGCTGCATTCTTTAAATGAGGAGTAGTCCCCTTGCCTGCCTGCCTCGTCATAAGTGATTGATGAGGGATACATAAGAACATTAGTTTGATGTAAGAACATGGTTAATACACAGATGTACTAGTATGTACCAAAAACAGAAAGGCATGTCATATTCAAAGGTATAATGTGTAAGCTAAGCAGATGCAATTTAACCAAATTGGAAGCAATACAAGCTAGACATCCGGCTGGAGTGGTGAGCATGATCATCTAGGACCTGAGAGCCTGGTGGGAGGCGGGCTGCTTCGCCACCATCGCAGCTTTTTAGTTGGCTTCCAGGTGATGCCTATCTTTGCTGGGCTTGTCACTGGCTCGGCCAGTGCCCTGACTAGCTATTTGTGTTCTGGTGCTCACGGGATGGTGGTTCATGTTAAAAAATATCTTTCCTTATCTTACCGACTTCGGCCTTTCGAATACAAGCTAGAAACCATATGGTACATGCAACCACATATGACACCGCGAAGTTAAAGCAAGCACCTGGGATGGTGGTTCATTGCGAGCGAGGTCATCAACTCCAGAGTTACGTTTACTGTCTCCATCTGCTGACACTGCACCCTTTATAGCGCTGTAATGTGTCTTGCCTAACCGCACACAAAGCTGGAGCGACTTCTCTCTTTTCTTTTTGGCTTCTCTCATGGCAGCAGAGTCTGAAATACCCTTGCATAAAAACACAATAGTGAGAGTAAGGGTGAAGTGTGTGCAGAACTAGTGCACTGTAAAAGTAGCAGATAGCAGGTGGCTGAAAAATAAATGACAGGAGACATATGATATCTCTACAACATTCCATGGCAAACAAAATTAGATTCTACTCCGTATGATTTTGTAATATATGAGCACAGGAAATGCAGGTACTCCTCCAGCACACCACCACATGTGGTCATATCTAAGATAACAGTCGACTGAAAATAAATAGGTCAGTCGATTTTTTTAATGAACCGTCCGATCTATAAGGAACGGGCAGATGGCCTTCGTCTACCTCCCGCCAGTCACTGTTGACGATCTTTCTCGAACCGCCAGCGACCACTGGCCCAGACCCCTGCCTCCGCCGCCCCGCCCTCCCATCGACCTCACACCACCGCCGTGCTTGGCAGCGCCCCCAGGCCATCCCTTTAATCCCGGCCGACCTCCAGATCGGGCGCCAATAGCTCTAGGCTGCACACGCCCCTAAGATAAACACCAAGGCGCTGCTTCCCCGGCGTAATAGGCGTACTAGCGCCTGTTACGCCGGGGAATGCTTCCGTTAATTGGGAATCAACTGGCCAGAAATTGAAATTCAGGGGGGCGACGGACCTCTAGCTAAGGTGAAATAGTATATGAGGAGAAACCTTGTGCATCGCGAGTTACTAGGAACATCTAGTATCAAGAAGAAGCGGTCAACTAGTGTCTTCTGTGGATGAATACCGTGCAAGCAGAGACATAAGATTTGCATGAATAAGGGAAGAGGAGTACCTTTTTCGGTTGCCGGTGTGGTCACCTCCACATGTCGCGCCGATCTTCTTCTTTTTACCGGAGAAACCGATGTTCCGGAGGGTGCAGGCTTGGACGAACCCATGGCCAAATTGTTGACTGTGTTGCCGTGGCCGTATGTCGGCGGAGGGGAAGCAGATCCGAGGCGGCGAAGGACGGCGTAGCAGGAACAACTCCGGTGCGGTGGAGGGTGGCGAAGTTGGAGCGGCAGCGGTGAGGCGCAGGACGACGTGGTTGAACTGGCTCGGGTATGGACGGTTCGGCCTCGGCTTCAACTACTAGCCGTGGAGGGCGTTGCGGTTGAGGTTGCGGTGGACGACGATGTCGGGGTATCGGCTTCGGCGTGATGGAGGAGGGCAGCAGTTGATGGGTGGGATGGGGTGGCGGACGGAGGACGCCGGGGTTTCGTGGCTGGTGGAGAGGTAGTTTTGGCGCCCACGGAGTACGAATGGGGAATCGGACGGGTGGGGGGGGACCATGTTTCGGTCTGGGACGCGCTTGTTTTTGGCTTTTTTGAACAGAAGATGGACGCGCTTGTTTGAAATTTGGGGAAAGTACAAACTTTGCCCCCCTCTTAAATTTTGGACCTACTGCGGGTCGGGGGTAGGATGGTAATCCCAGGTGTCCCAAATAGTGGGCGGGAGCGATTTCGGCCGCGCGCATGTGTGCTTAGGCGGCCATTGTGTATGAATGTTTTTCGGATGCGGTTGCGTGGCGTCTAGATGAAGCTACAAACCTACCCCGGTTTAGACCTTTGGACGTCGGACCGGTAGGTTTCACGGGTCGGAGTTATTAGAAAAGTAATTTCCTTGTACTACCAAACATTGGTCTCACGCGGTTTCGGGCGAGTAGAGGCTCTTTTGGCACTTCGTTCGAAATTATGAAACACAAGCATTCACGTTTAGAGGACTCTTGAACTATGAGGATTGACCTAAATAGACAACGTTATATTTGACCTTGTATGTTTGAAAACCTCATTAAATTATCCGCTTCTTTTTGAAATTTTGACACTTGAAAATCCTATAACTACGATTATTTTGGAATGGAGGAGCTAAATTTGAATCTATTTTGTACACGACTACATATGCTATTATGTACAAAATCAGAGCAAAGATTGGTGCCCCCATAATTTAGGTATGGTTTACAAATGCCATGATATCAAATTCAAATAATTGAATGGACTTCATGTTGAATTCGATTTTTTTAAACCACCTTAAGTTGAATTCAAATGTATGCTAGTTCATAGGTAGCTATTTATAATGTCCATTGTGTAACTTTCACGTTTATATTCGATTGCTAAAGCGGTGCATTGTCTGGAGTTCAAAATACTAACTATGTGGATCAATTGTGTTGAATAATAACATAGACATGCTCAAATTCGATAAAATCTAGATGTCTGATGGATCAATGACCGCTCCTTACGCGAATTGCAAATATCATGATCCCATCCTAATATTTGGATACAATTTATATCTTTAATCAATGTGTAGAGCAGTCTTTTACGTGTAGTTTCACTCTCCATCGGTGGTCTCTCACACATGCTCACACACTCTCTCCCGAGGTGTCTTTCTCGCACACATGCTCTAGATATAACCCTCCCTCCCTCTCGTAACCATTTACAACTGTTTTCACTAACCTTTATCACAAGCACTCTTCCTCTCGCAAACATACACACGCACAATCCTCATCGACCCTTTCTATATACATGGACCTGCCTACGTGTCTCATGTACGCACATTATCTTTACGCCTGTCTCTCACGCATTGTCTCACACCTCTCTTCCTAATCGACGAGTATGATTCTAGCAGAGCATTCTGTAGGATGCCCCTTAAAGTTAGGTTGGATGAATAGTAATATCAGAGATAAAGGGGTTACCTTAGTCCGAGAACCTAGGGTTACAAATCCTAGCTGGCTTTGTCAGTGGACATAGAGTCCTTCACAATTCTGGTATCTTTGTCTTGTACGACTAGTCATCCATGGGTCTTCCTAAATGCGTCACGGGCCGACCAATGTGGCGCAGGTCAGAACCGAACGAAGGGCCTCACCTCGACCCACCGGCCCTCACGCGGTGACACACCCTCTGCCCCCACGTCTCATTATCTTCTCACACCCACACATACCAACACAAACACCACACACACAGAAAATTTCTCCTGGTGCCTCTATTCCCTCCCCCTTGCATATACACACTCAAGGGAAGGGAATCTCTTGTCGTGACGTCATATTCGTCTCTCTCTCTAGACCACTCTCATTTCTCGTGCTATCTCTCCCACGCCCCCCGTCGGCCCCTCTATCCATGCCTCTCTCGAATACGTAATACACACACATACCTCTCTAGGCCCCACCAAATGCATCAACTACACATTTACACATGTTACATCACGTACGCCATTGATCTAAAAAGCCCTCTCTTCACGTTTATTTCGCATACAACATTCCTTTTGAATAAAGTGTGGCCAAAAAATTATTTAAGAGTTTCTACATATATACAACATTACAAAGTTATATGGAGGAGTACGAATGCTAATTTGCATTGCATGGTGCCAACAATGATATTTATTCCGCAATGTGAATTTGTATATTTTTATACTATATACAAAGTTAGTCATAATAAAGAGAAACGAAGAGCACCTCTCTCTCCATTGCATACCCCCCCTGTACGCCCCTTTCACGTATGCACACAAAACTATCTCCAGGTCCTCTAAAAGTAAGCCCCCAGAAAATTCACGCATGTTTCATCTTTCTCTCGCGATATATGCAATGACGATCATTGTATTTGAAGCGAAAGCACGATACATACATTGGACTTCAGAATCCACTCATTACGGTCACCATTTACGTTTAGTGGTTATTATGCAGTCACGGGCTCACCGTACAACTCTGTATTTGCTCATGACATGAGTAGTTGACCAGTTAAACGCTCCACGTGGCACCTCTAGTGTTGCATCACATTATCTCACTACCATCGTGCCCACCTGTCGACTTGTATCTACTCTACATCTACACTCTTATAAAATACATAAAATACACTCTTATAAAAAACAGAGTTGGTGATGATGGTGTGCCTGCCATCCCGCAATATAGGCCGTCCGATTTATATCTGACGGATAGGAAAGAAACTATGGCAATTTTGCAAAAAGGTACCCACACACCTCTCCACATTTGCAAATAAGGCCTTCCCTCGTTCATCCTTTTCTCTCACAAGATAAACAAGTCATACAAATGCATCTTGATGTTACGTGCAACGCACGTGCATCTTGCTAGTAAGAATGAAAACAAACGACAAAAAAATATTTGGACGGTGGTTCGAAGTCATGACCGCGGGCACAGCGGACAAGGTGGCCTTGTATTGGTATGCTGAGCCGTCTGTTTTAACACACAAGAGCTGGTGTGGTGATTATACACACACACGCACGCATGCACACGAACTGCATCCACGCAACACTCACACAAACACATGCACCCACGCACGCACGCAGCCACGCACGCACGCAACACTCACACGCACGCACGCAACACTCACACACACACGCACGCATGCATGCACACACCAGTACACCACACGACCAACACACACTCTCACGTTCAAGTGCTCAACCTACACGTGCATGCGCACACATCAGGCCCTGACGGACACATACACAACTAGGTGATTCCCGCGCACGGGTTGGAGCCTTGTCGCGCCTGCGTAAATTTGTGTTTATCTGACCTTTTGCCTACGCGAACTGACAGGTGGGACCCACAAGGAACGTGGTCAATTTAACTAGTCAACATGGCACCACACAGACTATTTGGCCGGTCAACAGAGTGCAATCCGATGCTGAACTGTGAGCAAGTGACCGTATAATCACCGCAAAACGTATATAGTAACCTTAATCAGCTTATTCTGAAGTTCGGTGACCGTATTACGCTTTTCTCTCTGTAGGCCCTCCAAAACTACATCTCTACACGTTCTCGCATGTTACATCTAACAACTATGCAATACAGCACTACTACTACACTCTAACACAATAAATCATATGTGTTTTTAGTTTTACTAGATATCATATTGTTACTTATAATTATTCAGTTTGCATACATTAAAATTGCCTTTGAAATGTATGGCCAGTATCATCTACCGCGCGGGAAAAATCCCGCCCTTTCCTGTTTAATCGGGTTTGTATCGATGGATCGTGCGAAATAGCAAAACTATAGTACTATACAGTACTACAAGTGACAGTTCACTGGGCCGTCATGTCGTCTACTCCTCCGTCGTAAGAGTGGAGCGCTCACTTTCATAAATCTTCTAGTCCCTTTCACCGACATGTGGGACATCAAGCTACCGGGTCCACGTGCCATACCGGAATACAGTGCAGAGCAGCCGGGGTGAAGCACCCCAGTCATGGCGCCGGTGTAGTAATGAGCAATGAGGCATCAAATCACAAGCTGCACCTTTCCCGCAGTTAAGTTGGAGGGACGAAGCAACCATCATTTCACTCGTTGCTGAATCCGCTTCTCCCTCATCTTCTTCAACTTAACCACATGTTGCTTCTGCCGTTGTTCTGCCTCATGTGGGACGCGGATCGGCTTGGTAAAGCACTGACACATGGGACCGCATGTTAGCAAACCGCCTGGACAACGTCCTCCAAAAATAAGAAGCCTAATCCTAGACTTACAACGGGCTACGTAGCTGCTACGTATACTTTCCATCTAATCTATATATGCCCCCCTGATTTTCAGGTGGGGTGGGCCTAATCCTCTCCTTTAATCCGATCAAATAGTCCCACATCACATCAGTTCGTAACTTTACGTAAACCATTACGTGGATGTAGCATTGCTCAAATAAGAAACCTCCCCCGCCATCCGCGCGGCAAAATCACCTCCTTTTTACTAATCTTGCTTCTATAATTTTTTAGATCAATATAATTGAGATTTGTATAGATAGCACACAGGAGCAAAATGTGACACCCAAAATTTTATTTGGCTTTTTCAAAACTTTTATTTTATTTGAGGAGGGTATTTAAATTTGCTTCTAAAGAACTCTCCCTCTCAAAAACTTTCCTTTATGGCAAGTGCTTCATTTGGATTCACCCAAGACTTGATTTTTGGTCTTGGAGGTTTGCCCTTTTTATTTGGACTCAAACCAAAATGCTTTTCACTTGGAAAAAAATGTCTTTTGAAAAATTCTTTTAAAAGGCCCTATGGCTTTTGGAATGATCCGTGTCCCCTTTCAAAAATCTCTCTTGCCATGACCTTAGTGCAAATCCACTCCCATAAACCTTTCCCCACCTTTGGATCATAATATACCTCAAATCCAGCAAGTTGAACCTCTCCATATATTTATTTCCATTTATTTCTTATCAAAAACAATTTCTGCCTTCTATCTTGATCCTTGGAGGTTTACAAAGGAGCTACTCTTTCTGCTTTGAGTTTTGTCTCCAAACCAATTTCACTAGCTAGTCCTTTGGACCCTCAACCAAGATCCATGAAGATCCACTGGTCTCCAGTTCAAAATTTTCAAACTATACTTGCTGCAAGTTTGGACCAGATTTGCCAAATTTGATGAAATTCATTCAAATCCTTCTCCTAAAAATCTGAGAAAAATCAGGCAGCCTCTGGGTGCATTGAGAGGTCACCTCACCAAATCCCAGCTCCAGGAAAAATTTTCTTCTTGCCAAATCATTTGATCGAACACCTACTGGACACTGTTTCTCTAATGTTCAGTCAAGTTCAGTTAACAATGTCTGAAACTACTGTCGTTTCTTCAGTGTCCGTTGTCGATCTCGCCAGTGCCCCGGCGTCGCCGTGTTTCCTGTCCCCTCCCCCTTGTCCTCTGCACCGCACGAGCGCCTGGAAGGTTGCGGGCGTCGGCGACGAGCAGGAGGAGGTGCGCCGCCTCATGACCGACGCCAGCGGCGGCTTTGCGGCCGCCAGAGAGAGGCACAGCATGGATGGCGCCACCCAGCGCCGCCCAAGCCACCGGAGGTCGCCGCGTGGCCCTCCACTCCCCAGTGCGCGCTGCCACCCTCGTCGTGAACTGCCAGGTGCGGAGCGTGCTCTCTGCCGCCGCCGTGCCCGTACGGCCACCCCATCGAGGACCGGCGCCATTACGCCAAGACCGACCAGGATTAGCGGGGGAACGGCACTAGTACATCTCCCTGATGCTGCCTGGCCACCTAAGCTCCCTTCCAAGCCATTGCCTCGCCGTAATTGCTCGCCGGAGCGATCCCGTTCACAGCCACCCCCTCGAACCGCCTATAAATAGAGGCCCCGAGCTCCAACTCGAACCCACACCACCTCTGCACACCTCCAGCACCACACCTAGCCACTGGAAGAGCCCCGAGGAAGCCTTCTTCCTCAACTCCGGCCGTCGCGACCCGCCACGGGATCCAGCTCGATTCGCTCCCCGTGCGTGCACCTCTAACCCCCAACTCTTGCCAGTAGCTCTCTTATGCATCCACTCTCCTGACCCGCGCTTCAATTCGGAGTTTGCAGCACCCACCGGAGTTCTCCACCATCGCCCGAGCCGCCGTCCGCCGGAGAAAGTGTCGCCATTGACGTGGTGCTCTCCGACGACCAAGTCCACCACCCACCAACGCGGAAGAACACGCTGAACCTCTTGGTACACTCCGATCTCCCTGACTCGCCGTGGTTCGACGCCGGCGACCACCGCAGCCTTCGGGCGCCGGCGAGGATTTAAACCTGACATGTGGGACCCCCACGTCAGCCTCTCTTCTTTCTCTCCCCCGAAGCGTTTTCTGTTGGCGCCTTCGGGCAAGTACGTTTTCTCTGTGGGCTGGCGCGTTTCTCTTCGAACCGTCTGTTTTCTCAATTAAGTCCCTGGTTCTTTTCTGTTTCATCACATATTAGTCCCTGGACAAAAACCCTTATAACTTTTTAATAAAAAGTGATTTTTGAGTGATTCTTTTTCTGACAGTCTTATATTTTTGTCTAGTTTTTTATAGTATTTATTTGAAAAAAATTTGGGACAACTTTTATGCACGCGTTGGTTTTCACGTTAGTATACGTTTTCGCTATACTGTAGGTTCCGGAAGAGGTGACGGAGCCGCGAACTTCGCCGAGCTAGACTCCGACTTCTCCGAACCAGGCAAGCATGTTTGAACCTTTGATATGACGGGTGTTTTGCATGTTTGCTTGAATGGTTTGTGCATGGCATATGAGCATCGGTGAGTATTTCGTTGCATGTAAGGCAACTACCCGTGTGTTCCGAAGTTACTGTGATCTCTGATGAGAGATGGCCTAGTCATGTGGTGACATGAAAGGCAGTAAGGTGGTATTGTTGTAGCATGCCAGCCTTACGATGTCCGATAAATTCCGACGTTAACGTGGACGGAGTCACGTTATCGTTCTTCCCCCTTCCGTGCTGCCACATGTTTTCTGCCAGAATGCGGTTTAGTAAGTTGGTAACCTCTTTCCGTGTACACACCAATTAGAGGGGCCGGGATGAGGGTTCCATGGCCCTGGATTAAAGCCAGTCATCCGGTCAGGGGGCATGGGTGTTTCCGGTTGGGACCGAGAGGGGGGCACCCCTTAGAGCGCGCGTATATAAATTTGATCCCATGCTACGCGAGGTTGTAGCCTCCCCGTCTCAAGGTTTTTCTTGAACGGGTGATTCCTGGCTTCGGAATGTTGAATGGGTGTGTACTGGTTAGATGTGTTTCTTCCAAAACACCGTAAACGGAACTAGTCCCCGTGACTACTGAAATCCGTTGGCTGTGGTTAAAGTACAAACTCTGCAGAGTCAAATCCTTCCAGGTCATCGTATCCATGGTCAAAGACCGTGACCCATGTATCCATATCTATGTCAAGTTCTCATGGTACAATCCCCGGTGAACAAACTTGAGTGGAAAACTTGGTTGAACGTTATTCCTGTGGATGGCTAACCCCTATTGTTATCTCATACCTGATTATTCCCTTGATATGATTTAAATTCTTGAGCTACTGAGATATTAAGTTATAAGCCCTTTATGTGATGTCGCTCCGACGTCCGACTGTGGCATGCACTGTTATTTATTCTTTCAATATAAGCCCTTTATGTGATGTCGCTCAGACGTCCGACTGTGGCATGCACTGTTATTTATTCTTTCAATATAAGCCCTTTATGTGATGTCGCTCAGACGTCCGACTATGGCATGCACTGTTATTTATTCTTTCAATATAAGCCCTTTATGTGATGTCGCTCAGACGTCCGACTGTGGCATGCACTGTTATTTATTCTTTCAATATAAGCCCTTTAAGTGATGTCGCTTAGACGTCCGACTGTGGCACGCACTGTCTTTTATATTCTATTATAAGCCCTTTATGTGGTGTCGCCTTGACGCCCGACTGCGGCATTGTTATTCCTGTATTTTTCCTCTCGAGGAGTCATTCAGACACTCGTTTGGCCCTCAGTATTTACTTTGGGATTTCAGGAGGACTACCGCCCGACTTCTCTTTTATCTCTCACGCATTATAGTCCCTTTGTCTGAGTGCACTTGTTAATATGTTCGCATGCATCATGTTTACATTTGTTATATCTTATGTCCGAACTGTCTTGCGAGTACTTTCATAGTACTCACCTGGCTTGTTGATTTGGCCAGATGTTGACGAAGGCGATCTCATGGATGAAGAGTTCGATAGTGAGTTCGACGCCTAGAGGAATCCCAGTCAGTCCCGTGCGATCCTGGATATTGGTCACTTGTACCATATACGCTTCCGCCACCCGCAATAAGTCTCCTCGAGCCTCACTCCGACGCCCGAAGAGCTGTTAGTTTTCAGGAGTCATATCACCCTCTTCGCTGTGATACTTCCACCACCGTTTTTATCGTGAGTTAGTAGTTATGCCACCCTTTCTGCCGTTATGTTTTATCGGCGCGCTTGTAATAAATTGTTGGGCAGTCTCCGCTCAACTTTGTATTATATTCAGTACTCCTGGTATTTTTCTTCTGTGACCGAGATTTTGTCTACCGGTAAGAAGTAATTCTGCTCTACTGGTCCGTAAAAGGGATCGGTCTTTCAATAAATATTTTTATTGGAAAACCGGTCGTGACACAAAACCAAGTGGTACGGTTAAGGGCATCCACAATGTGTAGCCAAATGTGAAAATAGCTTTTGGCATCGTGGGAACCATTGTGGACGGTGTTGCCAAAGCCAAAAAGATGGAACCGAAGCTCCCTGATTGATTGATTGAAGGAATAGAAAAATGCAACGTCTCTCCTCTTTCTCCCATGCTTGGACGCATGTAGTACAGTATAGAGCACAGAGTCTACTCCCCTGTCCCTTCTATCACAAATCAGAAAGCAGTGAGGCGCCAAATCACAAAAGCACGGACGAAGCAACCATCATTTCACTCTTCGCTGACTCCGCTTCTCCATTGTCTTCTTCGAGAAACCATCTCACCGCACTAGTACTCCTAGTAGTACTAGCAAAGGACTTCCTGGATGCAAATAAGGCGGTTGTCTCGGCTTGCAGGCGGCACTTGCGAACGACTTACCATGGTCTCCCTCAATGGTGTTCTCCGTCGAACGCACTTCGCCAAACCACCAAAAAAAAGATATCGTCGACGTCACCGCAATGGGGAAGGAAGTCAAATATAGTTACTACCTCCATTTTTTTGTACACAAGGCCAATATATCAAAATTACAATTTGCAAAGGGCCACTAACACTAATCGAGGCAAAATTGATGGGGTTAGCAACCAAGGACATTAATATCCCCTGCATGCATGCGGAAGTGAGAAGGTTGGTTTGCATGGCGCTGCATTAATCAAGCGATGAGGAGTGAGATGGTTAGCTCTTTGGTCTTTGGAGAAAAAAATACGCATTAATTGACACATGAAACGAGGATTTGTATCGATTAAATCCCGTGAAGGAAAACCCCGCCTTTCTTTTTTAACACTAGTACTCCTACTACGTACGTACTTATCCTGTTTGGGTCTAGGCCTTGCATTGCCAAACTTCGCCACACATTTTTGCCAAGCTTGACTAAAGTTTTCAAAATGAGAAGGAGGTACACTTGCGCACGGCTGTCGCGGTGGCACCGCACCCTCACACGGTCGCTCCTGCATGCCGCGGTCGCACCGCACCCTCACACAGTCGCTTCTGCACGCCGCAAACCCAACCAAGGGAACGCACCCTCAATGACACGTGCTGTCGCATGTGAACAAACCAAACTCAGCCATCCTATTGCTGACACATAATTTTCGTTCATAGAGTATGTTTATCCAACCGCATGTTGGGGAGTATCCGTACGGCCCGTGCGGTGGTCTGTTGGGGAAGAAGAAAAGGTGAGGAAGAAGGAAAGAAGGGTTAGGAGACGTAGGATATTCATCCAACCGCCTGCAATGGTAGACTGACCCAAGTCAGGTGACTTGCATAACAAATATATGCTTTTACACAGCAAAAGATCCATAAAAACAACAACATAAAGAAAAACTATCACTGCTCGCGGAACGAGACGGCCTCGTCGTCTTTGGCTGCCGGCGTGAACCAGCCGTCGTTGCCGACGTGTGTCTCCGCACCGTGGTTGTCCTCGGCCTCCAGCTACTCGTTCAAGTGGAGCATGCGGGCGCTCTGCACGGACGAGAGCACAGCCCGGTTCATGTCGAGGACGTCCGGTTCCGCCTGCAGGAGGGCCTCGATGGCAGCAGCATCCGCGCGCTCCGCGTCGAGTCGAGCCTCCGCCGCCCGGTTCAAGTCCAGGACGTCCGATTCCGCCTGCGGGAGAGCATCGATGAGAGCGGCATCCGCGCGCTCTGCGTCGAATCGAGCCTCTGCCGCCCGGTTCAAGTCCAGGACGTCCGGTTCCGCCTGCAGGAGGGCCTCGATGGCAGCAGCATCCGCGCGCTCCGCCTCAAGTTGAGCCTCCGCCGCCCGGTTCACATCCACGACATCCGGTTCCGCCTGCAGGAGAGCCTCGATGGCAGCGGCATGCGCGCGCTCCGCGTCGAGTTGAGCCTCTGCCTCCCGGTCCTCCTTTAGTATCGCCATGTTGAACCGCTGGTCCGCCTGCACCATGGGGGACTCGGACACCGGCACGAAGTCGACGTCCATCGTCTCATACCCATCGGGGGCCTTCTGCGCCGCGACCTCCGCCATGAACATTGGATCGGCTTCCTCCTCCTCGTAGCTTGGCTCCAGAGAACTCGGGGATTGGCCCGCCGCAAAGAGAGCTTGGGAACGGAGGTCTGTGGCGCCGACCGCCGCCGCGATTTCTGCGCGGCGCTCCGGCGTCAACATCTTGTTGTAAGTGATCTTGCGGCGCACCATGGCTTTCCGGCGAACTAGGGGACGCTTGATGCGGGCTAGGGGATCGAAAGGTGGGGGAATGGGCTAGAGATTTGGTGTGGTTTTAGGGCAGTGGCTGGCGTAGGCCGAGCAGCGAAGGTTCTGGTGTGAATAGTGGTTCTGGTGACGACCGGTCAATCGATTTTGACTGTACATCGCTCTTGTCGCGTTCGTGTTGCAGCCTGGCACGCTGGACCCTCCACGTCGCTCACCGAATGGAACACGCTTCGTCTTGCGTTTTCGCTTGCTTGTGGGACCGCAGTTGAGAGCAAACCAACGTCCCTCCCCCTCCCCCGCCCGCGTCATTTATTATACCAGCACTCCCTCCGTTTTATGCGGAGTAAATAAAAATAGAGGGAGTATACTACGGATGAGGATCCCCTGACGTGGCCGAACCCATTGAGTAACTAACATGCGGGGCCTAGCAAGCATGGGGTCCGCCAGTAAGTGACCGAAAGGGAGGGTAAGGTAGGGATACCTACGTCAGAGTATCCACTTCCACTATACTACTTTGACCAAATGTTAGAGTAATAATATATGACATGCAACTTACACAAATGTTAGAGTAATAATATATGACATGCAACTTACACAAAGCATACAGGGTCTAATGCGTTTTCGAGGCTAACTTTGACCAAATGTTAGAGTAATAATATATGACATGCAACTTACACAAAGCATACGGTCAAATTCGTATGTGAAAGGAGTTTCCAATGATATAATTTTCACATTATACATCTCATGTACTATTAATCTTGTCAATAGTCAAATTGGAAACCATCTCGAGTACAAATCTAGGAGTACGTACGAATCTAACAATATTGATTGGGCGTTGTTGAATGTTGATACCTTTTTGATCAAAGTAGAGATACTTTGACTACACATAAAACTTATATGTAAACTAGAAAGGATAGGGGGAGTATATTGTACATTCAAAAACGAAACGAACATTGAATACCCTTTATATATGATTTGCGGATGCTATGATCACCGGTTCAAAATTTTGAATCCGCCTTAGGTATCACGTGCCCCCACTCGTTCCCTCTCGATTTCATCTCGGGGTCCGGAGATCTATTGAAAGAGGACTAGGGTGGGTACATGGCGAATGATACTCGGAGGAATGTTCAAATGAGGCATGCGGGAGGATGGACTCGACTGGAGGGCGACATGATCGATGGAGAAGAGGGTTGGAGAGGAATGAGAAATAAGCAAACGCCACATGATTATACTTGAACGGGTCAAATAAACAATAAGTTGTCTCGCTTGGCCTACATAGTGAAAGGCCTAATGTGCAACGCGGAGCACTGACGCTCGAATATGGCCGGGAAAACAGGGAAACCGACATGTGGGGCACACCCGTCGGGACGACGTAGCGCAGACTAGTCCAATGGAGGAGCTGGCCCACGACCTCCTCGCCACCGACAACCATTCATGTGGGTCGTTGGGGCCAACAATGGGGCGCAACTCCATCACCGCCTATGGACACGGCGACTGCGGTGAGCGACACGCTCATATCGTCGCTAGACACGGTCGGTTTCAGTGTGCCGAGGGTGGCGTTAGTGCTGGGGCACGACCAACGGTATGTTTGGTTTGTGCCCAAGGTTGCCCCATTAAAGCATTGGGTAGCCAAAATTTTGGTTGAGGTATTGGTTGCCCATGATTTGGCCGACATTGGCAAGAAAAATGAACTAGAGTTGGCTAGAGTTCATTGGCATGCCAAAGAAATGGCAACCATCCAAACAAAGACCAATATTTGGGTCATGACCAAAATTTTGGTTGAGGTATTGGTTGCCCATGATTTGGCCGACATTGGCAAGAAAAATGAACTAGAGTTGGCTAGAGTTCATTGGCATGCCAAAAAAAATGGCAACCATCCAAACAAAGACCAATCTTTGGGTCATGACCAAAATTTTGGTAAGGTGCACTTTGGCCACAATCCAAACACACCCCAACACCCGGCTCGTCGAGGATGCACGGGGTGCCGCGACGCGTCCGCGGAGTGGTGTAGCGCGGCCAACTGCATCCTTTGGACCTGAGACCATGCCGGGTCGTCTTGCTTTTTCAATGATGCGGGGATCGCATATGAGCAAAGGGCATCTCCAACGTTGCCACGACCGCAGCTGACTACCCTGGCACACCAAAACCATCGTCCCTCGCGCCGTCGCGCGGTGCGTTCCCAGCCGGCGCTAGCTGCCCGCATTCATGTCGTCCATTCGTATGTCGTCGTTAAGAGGCTCGGTGCCCGAGGAACCAACTCCGGCGACTTAATGACGCACCCGGACGCTTGGCCTCACCGGAATGCGCTACTTAAAGCGGCAACGCCCAGCTAACCTCCACACCATAGCGCATCGTCCTCCTACCTGGCACCACATCCGCCATGACCGCAAGTGCGAACGCTCTATGGGAGAGCTTGTCTTCGGGGATGAAGCTCGAGGTCGCCGCCCTCGCTCAAGTCGCCTCTCGCGACGCAATAGCGGCGTAGCCGGACGCGGACGCGACCGCACAAGCGGTGGCCACGCTGGCGGCCGACGACGGGAGCACCGTCAACCACGCGTCCTACTTGCCGCCATCCAATGTCCGACACCGCCGAGGTCGGGGACTCCTCCGAGGATGAGTAGGGCATGGGAGGCGGCAGGGCATGGTGTGCCAACTGGCCGGTCCGTATCCCGTGTTCTACTCTTCTTCGCCGGAGACCGCACCATCACTTCACGGGTCTTGAACCCCGCCCCCGTACATAGAGATCGCAGATGGAGGACGTTGGTCGCCGCCGTAGAATAGGTTTAGGGTCGGGTTTCTTTTATTTTTCTGTCCTATAAAAGTTTGAAATGTAATGAAAATCTGCCGTGTTTGCATTAATCTCGGCCGGTGTATATGAACTTTCACAATAATATACATATTGTAGGAGTACTAGCAAGATGCCCATGCGTTGCACGGAAGATCAAGATCTTATGGGAGAAAAGGATGAACGAGGGAAAGCCTTATGTGCAAATGTGGGGAGGAGTGCGGGTAAATTGTCATAGTTTCCTTCCTATCCGTTAGATATAGATCGGACGGCCTATATTGCAGGATGACAGGCACACCATCATCACCAACTCTGCTTTTTATTGAACCAAGACAAATCTAACATGCGAAGTAAAATAAACACATAGGGTCTATACATACACAAATTATCTTAGGCACTCCAATAGTACGTCCACTACACATTCACGCATTTCACATCTTTCTACATCTACGGGAACCTATGAAACGGTTAATGTAAATTGCCTCTCTCTCTCCTCCCCTGATTTTCATGGTGGTGGGCCCCTCCCTCCCCCCAATCTACAATCAACAGCTCACACGTTTCACATTACGTTAATTACTTAACTAGGATTACGTAGGTGTAGGATTACTCGTCCTAAAAAACCCAACTAAGCAAACCTCCCAGCATATCGCGCGGGAAAAGACCCGGCCGCGCTGTTTTATTCGGGATTACCGGATTACTAGTAGTAGTATCGATGGATCGCGCGAAGCAATTAATTTTTTTTTGAGGGGGCGAAGCACCTAGTTTAAAAGGAAAAAAGGCGGTACACTCACAGCACTCCTGTCGCGGTCGCATTGCACCCCACAGACGTTCGGTCCTGCACACGGCTCACCCAAACGGAAGGCGCTTCGGCTTGCCTCTTCACTGACACGTGGGACTGCACTTGGAGAAACCGACCATGCGCCAAACTGCCCCCGCCCACCGCGCAAAAATCCTCCCCCCCCACACCCAAAAATTCCCCCCAAATCCGATTCAATCGCCCTTCGGCCAACTAGCCAATAA
>NC_057799.1:550710715-550720058 GCF_018294505.1 Triticum aestivum | reverse complement strand
CCACTCCATTCGCTCCGCCAAAGCCGCCCTCCCCGCCGCGCCGATACGTCGGCGCCGCGGTTCGGCGATCCTCTCGCTCCCACAGTACGCTCTCGTAGACTGCCGTCCTGTAGCCGCGCCGCCACCTCTGGCTACATTCTTGTGGAGGCGCACGACGGTCAGCGCCGCCACCGCGGGCGGCGTTCGTGTGGAGACGCACGGCGGTCAGCTTCTCCCACGGTACGCGCATTCTAGACTGAGGCCCCGTTCATGTCGGTGTAGCGCTGAATGTTAGCTGATAGACACTGTTAATTTCACTGTTTGCCGAAGTAGTTTACTGTCAATATGCTCTGCTTAAGAAGCTTCCTTGCCCTGTTCTGCACTCAATCTGCTTAGCTGAGATGGCATGCCAAGGCCGATTAGTTGCTAAAATATCCTGCCATATATTTATTGTGACGTAGATTGCCATGGTCTAGTAGCCAATCTGTTAGGTGAAATAGCTCTACACCGTTTTATACTCGATCTTTGTTGCTGCGATGGCCTTCGATAGTTTGATGGCTATGTGCTCGGCCTCATTGACTGCACAGCCTGCCATAATTTGGCACTCAAATCTGTTTGCTGAATTAGCTTTACATATATTTTGTTACTTAGATCTGCTCGTCCAAATATCTTGCCATAGCTTTAGACATCGACCTAGGTATTTTTTTTTTGGACTTCATAAAAAAGCATATATGTTTTTCCTGTAATATCTAGTAGAAGAACTAATTTGTATGTCTAACAGATGGACAGGACTTGGATAACTTCTGCTCGAAGATTCTCCGCTGCATATGTCGAGGGGGTTGAAAACTTCATGAACTTTATCAGAGCTTAGTACGGTGGTCCGAAATCAGATGTGCTCTGCCTGTGTAGCAGTTGTATGAATTCAGTTACAAGACCCCAGTCAACTGTGCAAAATCATCTACACTTGTATGGGATGTCGGTCACATATACTAGGTGGGTTCATCATGGTGAAGCTGTGAACATCAATGTTATTGACTACGTGGAAGCAGCAGATCACCATCTTGATCTGCCTGATGCTCAGGTGGAAGAGGAGGAGGAGGTGGTGGTGGCGGAGCCAGTGAGTTTGACCAACATTGAAACAATGCTACGAAATGCTCGTGCATTCCGTGAACTTTCACCTGCAGAAGAAAAACGGTGGGCCCGCATGTTGGAACAATGCAACGTTGCTGTCACCCCAGGAAATAAGCTGTCAGTATTCTCAGCTATGGTCACCTTTCTTCAGGTGAAGACATCTGAGCGGATGACCAACAAATCATTCGATGTGATGTTGGCTGCTTTCCGCGAATCTTTCCCAGATGCGTCTGAGCTGCCACACACCTACAGTAAAATGAAGAATTTCCTTCGTGCAGTTGGAATTGGATATGATATGATCCATGTTTGTAAGAATAATTGTGTTCTGTTCCGGAAGGATTATGCCAACTTAAGTGAATGCCCGAAATGCAAATCATCAAGATGGAAAGATGGTGATGCTGTGAAGAGGATTCCTCATAATGTTCTGAGACATTTTCCAATTATACCAAGATTGCAGAGGTTGTTTCATGATGCTGAAACAAGAGAGGATGTACTGTGGCATTCTAGGAACCAGGAGAACAGAGATCAGAATGTAATGAGCCATCCATCTCATGGTAGTGAGTGGAAAAGCTTCAATGGTAAACACAAAGAGTTTGCCGCTAACTCGAGACACATTAGACTTGGCTTAGCTTCAGATGGATTTAACCCATTTGGCCACCAGAGCGCCACATATAGCATGTGGCCAGTGCTTGTTATCCCTTACAACATGCCTCCAAATGTCTGCACCAAAGAATCAAACTACATGATGGCCTTGCTCATCCCAGGTCCAAAAAGTCCTGGAAAGGATTTTGATTTGTTCATGGAGCCTCTTGTGGAGGAATTTCAACAGCTATGGAAGGGTGTTCTCACTCGAGACCTATATAGCAGCCCACCAGCTGATTTCTTTCTGCGTGCTATTATAATTTGGTGCATCCATGATTATCCGGCTTTGGGCACTATGTCAGGGCGAATGACACATGGTTACAATGCATGTGTTCGCTGTGACAGGAATCCGCTGTCATACGCAATACTTAGCAAGATCTGTTACATTGGACACCGTCGTTTCCTTTCCAAGGACAAGCCGCATCCTAGAAAATACCGAAGACATGTGTTCAATGCAAAGCATGAAAACCGTGATGCGCCAAAGAGGCTCACCGCAGATGAGTTGCAAGTGGAATTAGAGAAGGTCAGGCATATTACACCAGGAAACCATCCTGGTAATGGTAGCAGGAAAAGGAAGCATGGCAGGGTAGAAGAGAGATTATTGTTTACCCGCAGGTCCACTTTGTGGGACTTGGAGTATTGAAAGATTTGGATCTGTGGCATAATCTTGATGTGATGCACATCGAGAAAAATATATGTGACATCATTATTGGCACACTTCTTAATATTGAAGGCAAGACGAAAGATACCTTCAAATCTAGGATTGATTTGACACACCTGGGTATCAGAAAGGATTTGCAGGTGCAAGATGAAGGTAAACCACGGGATATGGCACCAGCTGTGTACGTCTTGGACAAGGTAAAAAGAAACGAATTCTGCGAGGTCCTGTCACGTGTGAGATTCCCACATGGATTTGCTTCCAACCCTGAAAGGAGAGTCAGTGCAGATGGAAACAAGGTACAAGGGTTGAAAACTCATGACTGCCACGTCCTACTTCAAAGGGTTTTACCTGTTATCCTTAGAGGATTGGGCCGCCCTGACTTATACAGAGCAGTTGCAGAGTTGGACAATTCTTTAGGGAACTCTGCAGTACGAATATCAGGATAGATGCTTTGGAGGGTCTTAGAGACAAGATACCAACTATCCTATGCGACCTTGAGAAGATATATCCTCCAGCCTTCTTTGATGTGATGGTGCATTTGGCTGTTCATCTACCTGATGAGGCACTACTTAGAGGTCCAGTACAGTATGGCTGGATGTACCCTATTGAAAGGCGGCTAGGCACTTTCAAGGGCTATGTTAGGAATAGAGCTAGACCCGAGGGTTCCATTGCAGAGGCCTACCTTGCTGCAGAAGCGTTGACATTCTGCTCAAAATACATTGAAACAGCTGATCAGCTTAGCAAAGAGGTGGGTGAAGACAATCCCGGGCTCAATGTTTTCGATTATTCTGTTTGAGTTACAGGGAAGAGTCGACAAGAGGACAAACCTAAAGATTTGGAGAAAATGGTTTGGTATGTGTTGAATAACTGTCCTGAGATACTACCTTATATCAAGTAAGTGCAGTACTGCAACTTATACATCGTAATCTACTAAAGTTGCAGCACATTCTTATATATTTAGATGTTTGACGCGATCACTATGTTGTGCAGCATCTACAAAGAGGAGTTACTGCCGCAAAATCCAAGAAACATTGACAAACTGGTTATGGCAGGATTTGCGAAATGGTTCAAGAACCATGTAAGCTTTTGAAGTGCACTGTCAGTTTTTTTTAATATATTGAGTACATAAGATGATCAGCTTGTCTATTTTCTAACCATAGGTTAAGAAGATGCGGGAGGATGGGCAGGCAGTTGATGATGCCCTTTACTCACTAGCAATGGGTCCTGATACTCGGGTAAGACATTATGAATCTAGCATTGTTGGAGATGTGCGCTACAACACCCTTGCACGAGACGAAGGCAGGAAGACACAAAACAGTGCCATCATGAGCACGGATACGTATGACAAAGAGACAACTGAAATGTATGCTAACATAACAGACATTGTTCAGTTGTAGTATATCTCCAGTTTCGAGGATCATCGGTGTGTGGTTCTGTTGTGCTGTCGTTGGTATAACCTGTTTTCCAGGATCACAAACCCAGAGCTGATGATTATTTCAAATCCATCAATGTCAAGGCGGCGTACCAGACCAACGAGCCTTTTATTTTGGCAAATCAAGCAACAAAGATATTTTTCTTGGAAGACACATTTGCACGTAGCAATGACTGGAGAGTATTGCAAAGGTTTGAGCAGAGGAATTCGTTTAATGAAGTTGCACAACAAGATGATGCTTACACTGCTCCTGATGTACAAGATAACACAGATGTTCCTAATATCTTTGAGAACCATCACGTCAATGACGCTGGCAAAAAGATTGCCTGTCGTGCTGTGGACATACAAGAGTTGATCAAGAAGAAGCCAACGTTCGAGGACGAAGAAGAAGATGACACCATGGGGGATTACGATTCAGACTGATACACATGGCGAAGATGTTGACGCTGCTGCTGCGGATGATGATTACATTGCTTTTGTCGTATTTGCCTGTCAGAAGACGTTTTTATCTACTATGTGAAATTGTGTTTGCTATGACAACTGAAACCTGATGAACATGTTGTTTAATATTTTGCTGTGAGAACATCACTTGTTCTGTATGCTGATTTGTGTTTGGTGATTGTATGACAACTAAAACATGATGACATTGTTGTTTAGTTGTACTCATATTTGGCTGTGAAACTTGAATTTGATGACATAGTTTGCTGTTGGACTGCAATTTGCTCGACTTCTTCGAATGAGAACAAAGCTGACCCGACAGGGCCTCTGGTATTTATTTATTTATATGAGCAAAAGGGGATACCCCCTGATTTCCGTTAATAGAAATCATTAGATGTTCACAACACTACGCCCAACCTGCTACACAGGTTTCATTCATTACTAGTTTCAGCAAAGTGCTCATGTCGTAGCCACTGAATACATCACGAGTGCTACATACACTGCAAATAAACAGACAATCATCCTACAGAGCACATTGATTTTGCCCATTATCTTCACAAGCTCTTTCATCTCCTCATTGCTGTCAAGGCCGTTCAGCAGCTGTTGCTTGGCCATGATCAGAGGAACTGCATCTTTAACCTTCTGCTCTGCATCTTCCTCTTCTGCCATTCCTTCAGTTACTTGTCCAACACCCCAACCTGCTGGTATTGGGATTCCTCGGCTAACCAAATAATCAGCGTAGTTGCATTCCCCCACATCAGCAACTTCCCAGAAATACAAATCACACAAATCTTCCCTTTTCTGCACGAATCAAATTGGAAGATCATCAACCAAACTATTAAAAAAATCAGCAACTGAAAGCAGTAGAATAACACTTAAACATATTATTACCCCATGATTCGGGCATTTGTAGAAGACTCGGCCAGGGTTGCGGATTGTGGTTGAGACGCGACGGATGACTCTGCGTGATTTGCAGCAGTGGCACCACACCAATGGCAGCGGGTTGCGATGAGCAATCGGCTGCGGTGCGCGTGCCAGCGGGGGTGTGATGAGACCCACATGCGATGGTACGGGTGGCGACTTGGCGCATATCTGGTTGTTGCCTGCTCAAGAGCAGGTGGACGAGCAGCCAGCGAACATGGTTGCTGCGGCCAGAGCTTCTGATGCTAGGCAGGGTAAGTAGAGAAGAGGAGAAGCGAACATTGGATATGCCAGTTTCATTACTTGCAGAGTAGCATAGCACCATATATAGTCATAGTCTAGGTTTGGATTCGAACCAGCTACAGGAGGGACCTCCTTGTTTTGCGAAAAAAATTATTTCTCCACCTGACAGCTGGGACCCACTGGTTGTATCTTCGCACGGAAGGAAGTGCCTCCTTGTTTTGTGAAAAAAAATATTCATCTCGTTGACAGCTGGGACCCGTCAGATTTGGTGACTGACTTGTGGGCCTACTAAGCGGACGTGTACGCACAGCTTTGTCAACTTAATCAACAAATGATTCTAGCAGCTGGACCGTTGGATGTTAATCCAACAGCCGTGCTCCTTCTTCAACCTTGTTCTTGCTCCTGTCTCCCGTGGGCGGCACCGCGGCTGTGCTGCCGCGCACCCGAACCAGTGAAGTTTCCCACTCCTCTCCATCTGCGACTCCACTGCCCCGTCTTCCCCATCTCCGGGTCATTCCAGTCTGGGTGCGCTCGGCACGGTGTGGTCAACGTGGTCAACAACCGAGAGTCATCGGAAGATGACTGTACGTGAGAGGCTGACAGTGGGGACGCACCACGCCCATGGACGCATGCATGCAACTGAACGCTGCGAGGTCAACGTGGTCAAGGAACGACTTCCATCGGAAGTATACTGTACGTGGAGAGTCTCAGCTGGGTCCACGGCCGCAGCAAGTAAGTGCCTCCTTATTACGCGGAAAATAATGATTCCTCCAACTGACAGCAGGGACCCACTGGACGGGCCACCGTATTTTGTGAAAAAACGTTTGCCCCCTGACTGCTGGGACCCACCTGACGGGCCACCGTATTTTGCAAAAAAAAACGTTCCCCCCGCTGTCAGCTCGGACCCATCGGAAGTGCCTCCTTATTACGCACAAAAAAATGAATACTCCCCGGCTAGTTGGGACCCACCTTGGTGGGAGGCTGACTTGTGGGCCTACTAAGTTGACGGGGACGAAGGGCTTTGTCAACTTAGTCAATATGAACGATTCTAGCTCCAGTGACCGTACGATGTCCATCCAACGGCCGTAGTGCTTCTTCAACCTCTGGTCTTCTTGCTCCAGCCGCCCAAAGCAGCGCCGGTCATGCCGCATGCTCCTGCCTCCCGTGGCCGGCTGTGCTGCCGCGGAGGCCTCACCGCCCCCTACTATTCCCACCGCTGGCCAGGCCCTGCGGCGACGATAGCCTCACACCGCAGCCGAACCAGTGAACCCTCGTACTCCTCTCCGCGCGGGCTTCCACTGCCGCGTCTTCCCCGGGTCCGCGTCGTCCCCTTCCTAGGCCTCGCCATCATCCACCGCCGTGGTGCTCTCCGCGCGGCGTGGTCAACGTGGTCAAGGAATGACTTCCATCAGAAGAGTACTGTACATGGAGAGGCTGACAGCTGGGTCCACGGCCACAGCCCAGTTTTTTTGTGATTTGCCAAGTAAGTCGCTTTGTCAGGCCTGTTGGGCTGCAAATCTTTCAAGACGAGGAGAGCTTTCATTCGACTAGCCGAGAAAATGGCCCATCAGTAGTGAGAAATGGGATGTACATTTTTAAAACACATCAAACCGGCAATTAGTTTCAAATATCTTTTTTTTTCATTTTGAGATTTTAAATTACATTAATTTTTATGCGTGGAAAATTTGTTGGATTTTATATTGATATACATTTATTTTTAAAATCAGTTTGAATGTGAGTCGAAATTTCGGGATTAAAAACAGTTCGGACCGCACCGAAATATGCAAAATTTCCTATAATTTTTTATCCGTGGCCACAATATGGGCTGTAATGCTAACAAAAAGAATATGGGCTCCAAAAAAACCTTAATAATTAGCAAATGGGCTGTAAATTATTAGAAATAATGGCAGATGGGCTGTATGTTGTTTTCCACAGACTTGAGGCTTTCCTAAAAAAAGGTTGACGCACAAGCAGTGACTGTTGGATGGCCATCCAATGACCGTCGTGCTTCTTCAATCTCTGCTCTTCCTGATCCAGCCGCTCAAACAAGCGCCGGCGGGACTGCCTGCTCCCTCCTCCTCGCGGCCGGCTCTGCTGCTGCGCAGGCCTCACCGCCCCACCGTACTCCCATCGCTGGCCTAGCCATCCCTCTACTCACCCACACCTGCTGTTATTCTCCGGCGACGGCAGACGAACCAGTAAACCCTCGTACAGTCGTACTCCCCTCCGCGTGGGAAACAACTGCCGAGTCTTCCCTGCCTCCGTGTCGTTCCCTTCCTAGGCCTCGCCGTCGTCCACCGCCCTGGTGCTCTCGGTGCGGCCTGGTCAACGTGGTCAACGACCGACATGCATCTGAAGTGGACTGTATGTGGAGAGGCCGACAGCTGGGTCCAAGGCCGCACGCAAGGAAATGCCTCCTTATTACGCGCAAAATAATGATCCCTCCACCTGACATCAGGGACCCACCAAAAGGGCCTCTGTATTTCGCGAAAAAAACGTTACCGCCACTGACAGCTCGGACCCACCAGCTATATCTTCGCACGCAAGGAAGTGCCTCCTTATTACACACAAAAAAATGAATACCCCCCCTGTTAGCTGGGACCCAGTATAGTGGCAGGCTGACTTGTGGGCCTACTAAGTTGACGGGGACGGAGGGCTTTGTCAACTTAGTCAATATGCACGATTCTAGCTCCAGTGATCGTACGATGTCCATCCAACGACCGTAGTGCTTCTTCAACCTCTGGTCTTCTTGCTCCAGCCGCCCAAACCAGCGCTGGTCGTGCCTCGTGCTCCTGCCTCCCGTGGCCGGCTGCGATGCGGCGGAGGCCTCACTGCCCCTACTACTGCCACCGCTGGCCAGGCCATCCCTCTACTCACCCACACCCCCTGTTATTCTGCGGCGACGGCAGCCTCACACCGCAGCAAACCAGTGAACCCTCGTACTCCTCTACGCGTGGGCATCCATTGCCGCGTCTTCCTCCGCTCCGCGTCGTCCCCTTGCTAGGCCTCGCCGTCGTCCACCGCCCTGGTGCTCTCAGCGTGGCGTGGTCAACGTGATCAAGGAACGGCTTCCATCGGATGTGGACTCTACGTGGAGAGGCTGACAGCTGGGTCCACGGCCGCAGCAAGGAAGTGCCTCCTTATTACGTGCAAAATAATTATTCCTCCACCTGACAGCGGGGACCCATCGGACGGGCCACCGTATTTCATGAAAAAAATGTTTGCCCCTAACTGCTGGGACCCACCAGCTACATCTTCGCACGCAAGGAAGTGCGTCCGGGCAAAAAAAAAATGATTCGCCCCCCTGACTGCTGGGACCCACCAGCTACATCTTCGCAGGCAAGGAAGTGCCTGACAGTCGGGACCCACCTGGTCGAAGCGTACGTAGTGTTGTCATTCTGGTCGCGAACGTGTACGTACATATATACTGGTGGATGTAGAGGCACGCACGTGTCGTAGTAGAGGCGCGTACGTGTCGTAGTAGAGGCGCGCACGTAGCATGTACACGTACGTACAGCGGCCAGGGTGCAAGAAAGAAAATACGGCCACGTATGTGTCCATACGGGCGGGGTCTCGAACGCCTACTCGCGCATACGTATGGCCAGGGCTCGTGTACATGGCTGGGTCAGAACGGAGAAACAGCATCGTCGTCGTGTTCATGGGGAGGCAACGGAATGCGTCGTGTTCATGGGGAGGGGTGTGGCGTACCGCAAAACGGAGGAAACGGACCTCCTACGGTCGAAACGGGGGTCCTGTTGATCGGGAGGAGTGTGGCGTACCGCAAAACGGAGGAAACGAACCTCCTACGGTTGAAACGGGGGTCCTGTTGATCGGGAGGGGTGTGGCGTACCGCAAAACGGAGGAAACGGACCTCCTACGGTCGAAACGGGGGTCCT